>NW_027468663.1:29670618-29713270 GCF_046254945.1 Alosa pseudoharengus
GTGTGTGTGTGTGTGTCCATTTATGTTTATGTACGCTTGTGTGTTTTGTACACTCTCACTGACAGCGATGCTGAAGTCATATTTAAATTATCTTGATAACTTAGTAAAACTCAGACATCTACAAAATCCTATCAGTAGAAAACACTTCCTACACTCACACAGAACCAAACACATCCACACTCCTCACACAGTAGATGTTTACACTTGTCTAAGGTTCGCCTTGTCCCAAAGCCTTGATTCATGTCAGTGAGGAAATGGAGCATGGTGGCATGTAAAGGCACTGTGGTGACTCTGTACTGAAGTAGCTTGGCCTGGGCTGCACCCAGCAGAGCAGAGATGTTTTCAACGGATTTTTCGGCAGAGGGCACAACGGGAGGCGGAAGAGCTCGGTGGCGCTCTGACGCCATTAACGGGATGGCATACAGGGAGAATTCTACCATCCTGCACGATAATATCCCCCCCCCCACCCCCACAGGTGCCTACACGCGCACACACATACACACAAACACACACATACACACTTTTTCTGGAGGTGCAGAGAGATAATTGGGCAGGCCAGATCAGGCGGAAGATGTTGTGCTCAAGTTCAACAGAGACAATAAACATGCCTGCTGTTGAAAGTTGAAAGAGCCAGAGAGAGAGAGAGAGAGAGAGAGAGAGAGATAAAGAGAGTGTGAGAGAGAGAGAGAGGGCTAGGAAGCATACTATTCCGAGAAAAGGACAGGGAGGGGTAGTCATGAATGAGAACACAAATTACACACACACACACACAGACACACACACAGACACACATATACTGAAACACAGTGTGTGTGTATGTGTGTGACAGGATGGAGAGTGCAGAGAGTGGAGTTCATTATTTAAGTGCTTTCTGTGCAGAGAAGCGCAAACATTCACTATGATGTCTGTCCTGGTGATGTGACAGTGGACTGCCTGATTGCGCATATATGAGATGGAAATACAAACACACACACACACACACACACACACACACAGAGAGAGAGAGAGAGCACACATAGGAAAGCATCTCTTCCTCAGCTCATTCATCTCCATTTGTCTGGGCATTACAAGTGTCAGTGTCAGATATCCCAGAATCCATCTGTCTGAGTGGCAGACAACATTAACAAGACAGAAAGAACAAGCAAGAGAGAGAGACAGAAGTAATGACGGAGAGAGGGAGAATGGGGGGGGGGGATGGGGCAGGACAGAAATAATAGAAATAATGAAGTGAAAGAGAGAGAGAGTGGAAGAGAGGTGTGAGGCCACCCCTGGCACAGCTCACAGTGCCTGAGTGACAGCACTCCTCCTCTCTAAACAGCACCACAGAAAACAGCCCTCAGCACTCAATTCACCATTCACACCCTCCAAATAGACAAGGCAGAGACGGAGCGTCTGGAGCTCTCTCCATCTCCATCACCCTCGCTCCCTCACCCTCTTTCTCTCTCTCTCTCTCTCTCGCTCCCTCTCCCTCTTTCTCTCTCTCTCTCGCTCCCTCTCCCTCTTTTTGTTTCACTCCGTCAGTCTATCTCTGCCTCTTAAATCCGCCCCCCCCCTCTCTCTCTGTCTCTCTCTCCTTCTCTCTCCCTCTCTCTCTCGCTCTCTCCATCTCTCTCTCTCTCCCTCTTTCTCTCTCTCCTCTCTGTCTCGCTCTCTCCATCTCTCTATCTCCCTCTTTCTCTCTCCCTCTTTCTCCTTCTCTCTCTCTCCCTCTTTCTCCTTCTCTCTCTCTCCCTCTTTCTCTCTCTCTCCCTCTCTCTCTTTAGAGAAAAGCATGCGGGCGTCAGCCCTGGCCAAGCCCTGGGGTCCCACCACAGTTGGCATTGGTGGACGTGCGCCTGGTGAAAGAGAGGGCGTTGAGGCCTGGCACAAAGCCGGCTCGTCGCGCCGGACGAGAGCCGACACTCAATGGCGGCGCGGCTGAATAGGGGCTCCTTTCAGCGCGGCGACACGCGAGATGCTGTGAGTGAGGGACAGTTCCTGAGTGGCGGGCATTGATCGCTCGCCGGCTCTCAGACGCCCGTGGCGGTGATGGGGGTGGCGGAGGTGGCGACGGGCATTCAACAGGGAGGAGTGGCGGCGGACATTCACTCAGCCTTCAGGCTGACAAAGTCTGACAAAGGTGGCCACTTACGTGTGCCTGTGTGTGTTTGTGAATCTCTCCAGAATACAGACAGACCCACACACAGACACAGAGACACACACGAACACACATAAGTGGCCACCTTTGTCAGACTAGAAAAACACAAAAAACTGATATCTACAGTATGTGCACAGACAGTCTCCAGCAGCTTGCTAATGAACCTGAGCAGCGCACACACACACACACACACACGCACGCACATGCACACCCACACCCACACCCAGTACAAAACCCCACACTCCCCCACTCGTGCACACCCACCTACTCACAAACACATTCCACATCTCCTACAGTCCTTCTCTGCTGTTTCTGTCTCCTTCATGTAAACCCAAATGGCTCGCTGAATAAAACATTATTGACAGTTTGGTGTCCAGAGCTGCTAAATATCCACACACATACACTCAAACACACACACACACACACACATACACACACACACACACACACACACACACACACACATATACACACAACCTCGCATTCTCCCATGCACGGCACACAGATGCATTTTGGGCCACAAGAACAAACCTAAGGAGTAGAGCTTACAGTAGCCATTTTTTCAACAATGAAATACAGTATGTATCTCACCAAACCCATATGTCCATAGCTACTCTGGAAATATACCGTAGGTCCTGATTGGCTTTGCACATCCTATGGGCTAAGCCCTTCTATGTTCCCCCTCCCCTTCTATGTTCCTCTCCCATTCCTCCTTCTGTAGGCCAAAGTCACAGGCTCCAGCTCTGGACGCTGGTCACAGCAGTGGACAAAGGGCTTAGACGAGCGCTTTATGCAGAGCTGCTGTCCCGACTCTCAGGGCAACCTTTCAGTCAGCTATCGATCAAGCTCTCCACGGATTAGGGAAAAGGGAAGTGCTGAGTTGCACTGAAAGTCTTTACACACATACACACACACACGCACACGCACACGCACACGCACACGCACACGCACACGCACACGCACACACACACACACACACACACACACACACACACACACACACACACACACACACACACACACACACACACACACACACACACACACACACACACACACACACACACCATTCCCTAAACATTACACACACCACACACACACACCAGAGGACACACATGTATCGGCCAGAGCGACGTGGATCCACTGCTGATGGGGCTCACTGGTGTTGCCTGACCATCCTCTGCAGGCTTCGCCACTTTCAGCAAACCCAGCCTTTTAAAAACCCTCTCACTCCCTCATTTATAACTTATCTCACTCCCTCACTCTCTTATAACTGAGTTAGCCACCATCTCCATCTCCACCAACATCTCCTTCACACTCTTTCTCTTCCTTTTCTCTCTCTCTCACTCCCTCGTCTCTCTCTCTCTCTATCCTGTGATGGGTCATTGGTGTGACCATTTCACCAGGGTGGGAAATAAACTGTGCGTGTGTGTCTGTGTGTGTGTGTGTGTGTGTGTGTGTGTGTGTGTGCTGGTTCCTTCATCAGCACAGGGAGACGCTCACAGAGACTTCATTATACACTTAGACAGCAGTGTGACTATCTGCCAGCCAGCAACAAAGACAGCGCCACCGCCACCACTGCCACAGCAACGGCACACCCCACACTCCACGCCACAGACCCCACCCCACAGACCCCACACCCCATGCCACAGACCCCATGCCACAGACCAGGAAAGCAAATGAGGTCCAGCTAAGGCCTACTGCACCCAACTAAACAGAGGACATGAGGCATTCTCTTTCTGATCACTAGAATTAGCTAAATGATTTAGCCAAGTAATTAAATCAGCTTTGGATCACATAACCCAGATTTGCTCATAGACCGGTCATTTCATTTAAGGCCCAGAGTCTTATCACTCAAACCCATGAGGCCATCCAATCCTCCTATCTCCCTGTGTCCTTCCCTCCCTCTCACGCTCTGTCCAATCCTCTACATCTCTACCGCAGGCCTCTCACTCCCACCCCCTTTCTGAATTCAGTCACGTGGTACAAAGTACAAAAACCTGTGATGCCAGGCCTTTTGTGACACTTGTTTTTGTCACCCATCGACCCGACAGAGTCATAAACATGTCATAGCATGTACCCACATACTGCAATAAGTCATCATTTGGGCAGCTGGTGTCTAAATGACACCTCACCTTCACATTTGTGTCAGGACTAATCATTACAAGAGCTCTCTAAAAGGCTTGGGCCTTATGTCACGTGCTTCTAGGCTCTCATCAGTTATGACTGGTGACATGACAAACACGGACAATGGGTCACGTGACACGCTTGTGCTGCTGGAGATGGACTGTCCCGACTCGGCCTCGGACAGTTTGCCGCCTCTCTGACATGTTTATGACATGATTATGATTACGTCAGTCTTGAGTAAGGGCGTTTAACGTCCACATCTGTGTCTGTGTACAAGTGAGAGCTCTGAGTCACCAGTGCAGGGGAGGGGAGGGTAGGTGTTGAGAGAGAGTGTGGGGGGGGGGGGGAGGGGTAAGTGACGAGTTCACTTCACTCACCTTCAGATGCAGCAAGGAGAACAGGCAACAGAACACCAAACAGCAGCAGCAGTGGCAGGAGGGGGGGCAGAAATCCATGTAGTCAGCAACAAGGCAGTTATATGTGGAGAGAGGGAAAGAGAGAGAGAGATAGAGAGGGGGGGTGGGTGGAGGATAAATGGAAGGAGAGCAAGAGGGGTTGATAGAGGGACAGAGAGAGAAAGGGAGAGAAAGAGGGAGGAAGGTAGAGAAGGGGAGAGAATTTCAATTAGCTTCCCAATACTGTCAGTGGAGCTGGGCTACAAGCCGGAATGATTTATCAAAGTTATTGCTTCTCTCGGTAATGAGAAAACATGTCACACACCCAGCTTGCTGAGATGACAAGAACGCCAAAAAAAAAGAGAAACGAGAGGAGAATGCAGCAGGGGGGGGGGGGGGGGGGAAGTTCTTTTGTCTAAGAGGCAACAGGGAAACAAACTGGAGGCAAACAATTCATAGGCATAATGAAATTCAGCCGTCTTTTCAAAGCACACACAATCGTACACTTCCTGTGTGCATGGATGCCAGTGCAGAATGCGGGTCAAAACGCAGATTTCACTTCCCCAATCCACCTGTCAGTTGCCATGGAGAGAGCTTTGCATGGCAAGGCCCTTGATGCTCCTGTTTCTGCCTCAGTTAACAGATATGCCGTAAACCTGCACAATTAGCCCACATTCGTCTAAATAGTCCACATAGATAATGCATAATAGCACTTCTCCCTGGATACACAATGCAAATTCCACATCTTCAAGACATAACTGCTTGCACACACAGACAAACTCTCTCTCTCTCTCTCTCTCTCTCTCTCTCTCTCACACACACACAAACAAACACACAGAAAGAAAAAAAAGACAAAAGACACAAACATACTCTCACTCTCAAATACATATTTACTCAATTGCATATGCATATGCATCTGCACACACACACAAACAAATGCAACCCAATCAAATCAACCCAATTTTGCTGCTCTTATTTCTTCATTGTATGTTCCTTCTTATTTACTCATTTATTGTTTACTTGAATGTTATGTTTGTCTGTGGACTTAAATTGGTAAAATATGTCTTGTCTTCACCGTGGGATAGTGAGAAACGTAATTTCGATCTCTTTGTATGTCTGAGCATGTGAAGAAATTGACAATAAAGCAGACTTTGACCCCAACCTCCAGTCCCCTCCGCCCACACATACATCCCAGAGTTGTGTGAGGTAAGGTAAGTAAGTCTGGGCTGAGGGGGTGTGTATTGATTCTGGAGATGGCTCTGACTGGCCTGTGGCCCCGGCTCTCTCAGACGCGCCGTCTCTGGCCATTATCTCCTGCGATGAACAGTGCTGATAAACCGCACCAGAGTCACCATCGACAGGGCCAGTCACCACAGTCCTAATGGGCTGAGATTTCTGGGAAATGTAGTCCATGTGATCTCGGCTGTAACCTCGACTCGTAAGGCATTCACAGTCATACCCCACATAACCTCTGAATGAGCCAAAAAGCTGTTCTTGGGAAGATATTTCAATGAATGGCAACTAAAAAGCATACAATTTGTAAGTGACTTATGCCTGCAATGACACACTATCAGTTTTGTCTGGATACTACAAGTTTCATCAACCATCCATGAGCAGTGCCAAGCCTGCTTCAGGCAGAGATTCAACTGGTTGTTTCCTTACACACTGCTGTTTGAGCAACCCTGAACTGTACTGTAGGTGGTTTTCTGTTCGCACAAACCCCTTTTCAAACACGCGTTATCTCCAAGGGGAAAGCTGGCTTGAGGTTGGGAGTGCGCTACTTATACACTTTGACAAACTTCTCTCTGGATTGAGAAAGTTGTGTGCATCAACAACGTACTGTATGTGTTGTATTATTCAGTTTTCAGTGTTATGAAGTTTTCAGTGCTTCAAAACCTCACACTGCACAAAGAGAAACTCAGAGTGTTTCTGTAAGCTTGGGAGTACAGCCCCCACAGAGAGCACCTAGAAACACATGTTGATGTTACCACACCACACTCAACATCCAAGAGAGTCTGGTCAACAATATCCACATGAGCATGACGTATCATTTAAACAGCATCAATAGTGTCTAGGAAATGGTGTGTGTGTGTGTGTGTGTGTGTGTGTGTAGCTGGCAGGGTCTGCTCTGCACTCCTCTGCTGTGCACTGCTGTGGCGGTGTGTGGCGGTGTGGCTGGCGGTGACTGTAAGTCCAAATCTCTGCGCCCAGCCATGCACACAGCCAATCGATGGGGCCATCAGCCTGTGCTGATTCGGCCAATGAAGCGGCACAGCCGCATGGCCTCGCAAGCGCACTGCAGCACAGCACACACACACACACACAATTCACCAGCATCGCCCTTCCTCGCAGCTCTCTCTCTTTCTCTCTTACACACACACACACACACACACACACACTCTCACACACACACATACACACACACACACACACTACATCAGCTCTGCCAGCCTCACAGTACGTACACACACACACCATCACAATTTGCGTCTGTACTGATTCAGGCTGTACCATCTCATTTCGCCTCTCTCTCTCTCTCTCTCTCTCTCTCTCTCATAAACACACATACACACACTTATTTTTTCTGTCTCACGAGTCCCATCTTTCTTCTCCCTCATTCTTCCCCCCTTGCTCATGCTTTCTTTTTTCTTTCTTTCTTCTCTTCCTTCCTTCTTCACTTTCTTTTCTGCTCCACCCCTCTCTTTCTCTTCCCACAGCTAGAATTCAGTTTAAAATTGTTTTTAATCTACTTTGTGTCATTTGTACATTCTTTTAATGACACTTTCCATTATACTTTATAGAAATATGTGCTTTATGCTTTTTTATTATTATTATGTTCATTGTCTTTTAACTATATTTTTGTATTTCACTTTGTCTATATGGATTTTCTTTTAGTTAGCTTTTATTTATATAAAGCATGTCAGCTTCCCACTGGGTGTATTATGTGCTATATAAATAAACTTGCCTCGCCTTTTTTCTAGTCTTTTCTGTGTTGTTTTATTTTTCCTCAACAGTCTCTCTGTCCCCACACTGATGCACTTCATGTTATGTAGCCATTTGTATACAAATGCGGACGTGTTTCAAAGATTTCACACTCTTTCTTCTGTTTGTGCCCTCTCCCTCTCACCTCACAGTCATTTCACGGCATCTGGATGTGTGATCTCGCCACAAACCACACATTCACTTTACCCCCCCCCCAGTACCTCCACTATGTTTCACAAAGTCAAGAATCATGCCAGCAGATGTCTCAGGCGGCTTCTCTCCTTGTTTATCTAGGTATGGAAATCTACAAAAGAAGTCGGCAAAGTTGTACAAAATACACAGACGTTGTGTATTCCAGTGCCGCTAAATATAGCCTGTGAATAGAGACGGAGGTCGATGTGACCATCACACAGAGGACGGAGTCCATCTAAAGGCTGCATCAGGCTGAGACAAAGAGAGAACGGCGTCTGGGAGAGAGCCTCCAGGGACACCTGCTCTCAATGAGAACAAATGCAGTAGAGTGAGGGGGGGGGAGAGAGAGAGAGGAGGAGAGAGGGAGAGGTAAATACACAGAGAGGCAGATAATTGAATTAGAGAGCGAAGCAAAACGCAGACAGAATGGTTGAGAGATGAGATGTAGCCTCAGCAAGTCTGCCTCCTGTCTGACCTTTCTGACAGTCCACACACACACACACACACACACACACAAACACAAACACACACACACACTGCACTGATGCTTGTTCAGCAAGGGCTCATGTGATGCTGGAGGTCCAAGCCATAACTGGTTCTCAGCATGAATTGTAGTTGGGAGCCTGGAAATAAGTGGAATCCCTTTTCATGTGCAGCTTCTCCTCTGCTCCCACATGTCATGATCAACTGTGCTGATGGCCTAGTCTGCGAAAGCTACAAACTAGCCTGCTATCAAATTGACTGCAGCTTAGCTGTAAAATAGAGCATGTTTGTTATGAGAAATAGCTAATCTAGACCGAGGGACAAACCATGAAACTTGTGGAGGAGAGGGCAAATGATGTAAATGTAATTAAACATGCCCCTTATGAAACAAAGTTACATAACAGACAAACTGTAGAGACTGAGGGGTGTTCCTGAGTGTGATGGTTTATGTGTGTGTGTGTGTGTGTGCGTGTACAATGGTGAGTCAGATTAGAGAGTGGAGATTTGACAGCAAAGACACCTTAGTGAGAGACACTTCCATGCTGCACTGAGCTGACTCATCACCACCATCACACACACACACACACACTAGAGCAGCAGCAGCAGAAGCACTGCCCTCCCCTCCCCAGTCTCCAGCCTTGTCCACCCACCCCAGGCTCCTGCTCCTGCTCCGGCTCTGACGCTGGGATTAGGGCTTATTGGACATCAATCCCACCGGCTTTGTCCGACAGCGCCCAAATAATGAAGAGCTCCAGACGTGGCCAGAGCCTGATATCTCTGGCTTCATCTCATCCCCTCACATGGGAGCACTCCTCCATGACAGCTTCACCACAACTCCCCCCCCCCCCCACACACACACACACACCCTCTATCTCTCTCTCTATCTGTGGGAATGGGAGGTGGGATATGGCTCTAAATGGGATAGTGTACTAGAGAGAAACAAGGCCTGTGGCTTAGGGCACACACTCTGGCACCACCAGACAGAGGCACACACACACACACACGCACACACACACTAACAGGCACAGACACACACACACAGATAGACAGACAGACACACACACACACACACTAACAGCCACAGATACACACACAGAGATACAGACAGACACACACACACACATACGCACGCCCACACACACACACACACATACGCACGCATGCGCACGCACGCACGCACGCACGCACGCACGCACGCACGCACGCACGCACGCACGCACGCACGCACGCACACACACACACACACACACACACACACACACACACACACACACACACACACACACACACACACACACACACACACACATAGCTGTGACCCACTTCCCTTCTTTAATCCAACAGAACAGTAAAAACACTGTCACACCAATTACCACAGGTGTCCCCTCACATGCATAGAAAAGTCACACATCCCTGGGAAGAGAGGAAATGGATATAATTGTCTGATAATGGGTGGACAATGTGACGTTGCTTCCCTCTGTGGAATACAATGTTGAAGAATCCCTAGTCTAACTAGCCAACTGAAAGATAAAAGAACAAAGAATGGTGAAGAATTGGACCATGCCTCACCATGTGCATTATGATGGGGAGAGAGACTGAGAGTGTGGATGAGGGAGAGAGAGGGAGATAGAGAGAGAGAGAGAAATAGAGGGAGAGAGAGAGGGAGAGAGAGAAAGTGATAGAGAGAAAGAGAGAGAGAGAGAGAGAAGAGAAAGAGGGGGGGGTCATGTCAAAGTCACAGGCAGGCTTAGTCAGGGTTGGCCTGGGACTGTACTTATGTGTGTCTCTCTGTTCACACACACACACAAACATGCGCACACACACACACACCTCGCTATGACCTTGCTACCCCATATGGAGGTGGAGAGGGATCAGTTACTGGCCTGTCTCCAGTGAGCAGAGCAGGAAGTGACAGCCCTCAGCATATAATGCCTCTCCTCTTTCACACTCCTGTCCTCCTCTCTCTGTTCCTAACACACACACACACACACACACACACACACACACACACCCTGACACACTTTCACACTCTCCACATTTTTAAACCTTACCACACACACACACACATCAGACATGCACAATCTCATGTACACATACTCAGACACACACTTTCACACTCTTGTCTCTCTTTCACACACAACTGAACTGGTCTCACATGCCAATTACACACTGGCTGGGAGAGGGGACTTTGACCTCACAGCTCTGATGGAGGGAGGAGAGAGGGACAGAGAGGGAGAAAGAGAGGGAGAAAGGGGGAGCCGTGGCCTACTGGTTAGCGCTTCGGACTTGTAACCGGAGGGTTGCTGATTCGAACCCCGACCAGTAGGCCATGGCTGAAGTGCCCTTGAGCAAGGCACCTAACCCCTCACTGCTCCCCGAGCGCCGCTGTTGTTGCAGGCAGCTCACTGCGCCGGGATTAGTGTGTGCTTCCCCTCACTGTGTGTACACTCTGTGCTGTGTGTGTTTCACTAATTCACGGATTGGGATAAATGCAGAGACCAAATTTCCCTCACGGGATCAAAACAGTATATATACATATACATACATACTTATAGAGAGGGAGAAAGAGCGGGAGGTTCTGATACATTTTTCAGTTAATTATCCAGGCCTTAAGAACAAGGAATGCACAAAAGGAGGTGAGGAAGGCCACCACCCATCTCTCTCCTCTCAGCTTTCTTTCATTCTCTACTTCTTTCTGCTTTCTTGTGTTCTCTCTCCATCTCTCTGCTTTCTCTCACTCTTTTGAAAGTTGAGATGTGTGGAAGAAACATATAGATCTTCCAGTAGTTTGGGGAAACTGAACAGAGATACAAGAAAGAAAAAGAGAGAGAGAGAGAGAGAGAACAAGAAAGAAAAAAAGAGGGAAAAACAGGAAAGAGAAAGAGGGAGAGTGGAACGTAGTGTTGAGCACATCCCACAGCTCAGCCCTGATCTCCTGCACTGTTCAAACATGTCAGGCCTCTGTGTCCTCTGTGAACCACAGTGGGAAGCCCACACACACACACACACACACACACACACACACACACTGCACAAAGCTGGAGGGGGCCCAGTTGTCTTCTCTCCACCGGCAGTCAAAGCACCATTTCCTAAAGAGAGAGGGGAAGTGTGTGTGTGTGTGTGTGCGACGTGTGTGTGTTAAGTCAATGAAAAAAAAATGTATGCATGAGAGTGTGTGTGTGTGTGTGTGTGTGTGTGTGTGTGTGTGCCTCTGTTCTATTTGACATTTTATCAGTTATCAGCAGGAAGCACACACTGTCTTTACCCCAATCCAGTAAATAAGCCTTCCTGCCTTGGGACAAAAACATTTCCCATCCATCTCCAAAACACACACACATGCACACGCACATGACAGTACATCATCCAAACCCAAGAATCCACACAAATGCATCTTGCCATTAACACACAGCCTACATCCAGTGTGGTATGACATGTTAAGAATGAATGTACCGTATGTGTGTTTGAAAAAACAGGTCCACAAGTCTTTGATCTTTTGCAAAGCATGGAAAATGTGCAGGAAAAATAATAGAATAAATGCACCAACCAGACACATACACACACACACACAACCCTTCTTCTTAGCCACATGATAGAAGTTAAAGAAAAAACTCCTGAGAAAGTATAGTAATGCCTGCAGGATATAAACTTGAGATTTACTGTAATTATATTTTCCCTCTCCTTCTTTCTCTGTCCCATTCTTCTGCTTTCCTCACTCTTTCACTTCATTCCTCCATCTTTTTTATATCCCTCTTTTACTCTATTCCCTGTCTCTATCTTTCTTTTTCTTCCACTATATCCCCCTCTCTCTCCTTCCCCATACCCCACTTTATTTATCTCCCTCTCTCTCCGCTGCAGGTAGCACATGCCTCCCAGTCACAGTCCCGGATAATTGGTCCTGGGGACCTCGTTAAAGAAGCAATTTATAAACGTTTTCTGCATGACACCACTGTGCTGCATCCCTCCTCCACCTCTAGCGTATGATGACGGTGGCAGGAGGGCTGTATTGCTTCTAGTGTCATTATGTGCTCACATTATTATGGGGAAACACACAGCAGCATCTGATCAGGGCTGTAACACTCAATTAAGTGAATGGGCACGCTGTAAAGGCCATGGGATACATATGACCATGCTATTCACTGGCGTGTGTGTGAGTTTGAGTGGAGAGAGAGGGTATGTGTGAGTTTGTGTGTACCTGGACTTTGTGTGTGTGTGTGTGTGTGTGTGCATAAGTGTTCGTACCCTGCCCTCTGCCCATTCCTTCTCCCCCTTTTAGGTGATTGCGTTGCTTTTTGGAGATGGCCGGGAAGAAGAATGAGCCTTTCTCAGGCACTCTCAGCCAATCAGTCAGTCACACAGTCATATGTAATCTTACCTGTCTGAAATCAATGAGACAAATATCTCACTGATAGTGCCTTTTCATTACAGAGAGAGAGAGAAAGAGAGAGAAATAGAGAGAGACCGAGAGAGAGAGAGAGAGTCTCATCATTACCAAAGGAGACTGGAGAAAAGAGGGAGAGTACACAGAAGAAGAGCCATTCTCTAAGTAGCCATGAACCCCTGCTCTCGTGCCCCTATAACTAACGATAAGGCACACAAGCCCACACAAGGGGAGAGAGCCAGATTGTATGCTTAAAGCCTGAGACAGATGCACTGTCATGCACTGTAACAAGTGCTGTTGTGTAGAAAAAGACCCCGTTTACACGAGCATGTGTATTTTTATAAACAAAGACATTTCCCTACGTTTGAGCCTTTCATTTAGACGCAAACGGAGAATTCGCCCCGTAAAAACGGTTATCCAAAAAAACTCCGTGTCCACATCCACATCCTATAGTGGGTGTTATCGTGGCCTCAAATAGCCTATAGACTAGAGTTTACGTTTATTCATTGCCCCTCCCTCCTTCCCTAGATCACCAAAGACCAGCTGCTCTACACGAACACCCTGGAGTACTCTCCTAGCCCCTCCTCAGATGGCTTGATCCGAACTCAACCGGCGTCCTTTCCCATTGTGTGCTACTATAAAAGGTAAGCCTGTAAGCATGTCCATGGGACTCCAATCCACTTTTCTTTTCTCTTTTTTTTTTCTCTGCCCTCACACCCCACCCACCGCCCTCTCTCACTTCTCTCCATCTCGTGTCCCTACAGGAAGTTTGGACGTGACTGTTTTGTGTGCAATTGGCCTCTAATTTGAGCTCATTTAGTAATAAGGCTAAATCTTAATTTATAACCAAGACCAAGCTCATTTAGTAATGATGCTGAATGTATTCTATTATTACCTTAACCAAGCTCCAAAGCACATTGGTGGGTCTGCTTCACTCTTTACCATGTGACCTGATGGCTGTAGGTGTTCCCGATACCCTTTGCTCATTAACTGACTGTGCCTTGCTAACCGTGTTTATATGCAGCCCCAACTCATGAAGATATGACTCAAGGTCTCTTCTGACCCAATTAAATGTCCTGCTGCTGGTGTTGAGGAAATGCAGCCTTTGTACATTTAGATTGAAATTTCTGTCTGCAGATGACTGGGTGTCCCAAAGGGGGGACATCCTCAACATCGAGGCCTCGGTCGAGCAGTTCAACCATAACCCCATGTGGGTTTTTGTTGACCACTGTGTCGCCACGGTGACCCCTGATGTTGATTCTGTGCCCCGATATGACTTCGTTGAGCAGGGGTAAGCTATGACCACCTGTGATCCAGCTCATGTGTAGAGGTTTACACACCCGGTAGTCACTATTTTGGTTCCCCTTCATATTCCAGGGGGGTATTCCAAGAACATGGTTTACTGACAAACCTGGGTAAGTTAACCCAAAGTAAGTGGTAAACCTCCTAATAGAAGAACTGTATGGCACCATTCCCCTAACAAAACAATGCCATAGGGCTCTTGTTTTAGGTTTACCACTTACTCTGAGTTAACTTACCCTGGTTTGTCACTAAACCACGTACTTGGAATACCCCCCCCCCCCCCCAGACCAGGAACTAGATGTAGGGTGTTTGTATTTACTCTTCAATGCTAACTGCCCCCCACAGTTGCCTGATGGACAGCTTCCTGACGGGCTCTAGCGCTCGGTTCCTGCCCCGTCTTTAGCACAACAAGCTCCAGTTCCAGCTGGATTCCTTCCGGTTCCACCAGGAGGAACAGACTGAGGTGTGTGTGTGTGATTGGGTTCTAGACTCTTTGGGTTTGTTTGTATGGCAAACCAGGGCTTAGCAGAATTGTCGCTGCCAGTGCAAAAACCTCTCCTTTGTTTAGTAAGCAGAGGTGTCGTTGTGTCTTATCCAGTTTGTTTGACTAGGTGTGTTGTAAGATGTCTTTATTGCCCCCCAGCTGTACATCTTGTGTTTGTTGAGGGTCGAGACGGACACTACGCTGGACGGCATGTGCCGCGCCTGCTCCTTCATAGACAGCAGGTTGGTGACCAGTTGATGTCTACCAGTGACTAAAAACACAAGTTGCCTTGGTAACCACTTTAATAATCTAATGACCTAAGTTTAAATTGGTGTATTTGGATTCTTGTGCTCTCATTATTTAAATGATTGTATTTGTTATGCTATCCTGTGATTGCATCACTATTACATGTAAAAGCTCAATTTTGTTTTTGTAAGAACAATGCTTTAGGGCTTTTTGACTAAATGTATAATATAATGTTACTACTTGACCACCTACTTTGAATAATCCTGAGATGTGTGTATTGGGACCCATAATGTAATGCTGCAAGACTTGTCGATATTAGTGGTGACTTATTAGTTTTGTTTACCTTTCTTGCACTCCACTAGACATGACTACTTTAAATACATGGCACTATTTCTAATGCCAAACTGTGTGTTGATAGTTCATTAGGCATGTTGGTAAGCGACAACTGCAGTGCTTAATGTCTGTTCTTCCCACCTGTGGCCACTAGCTGGCAGTCTGCTGACAATGAGGACTGGCTCTGTGACAGCTGTGTGTCGATGTGGGGCTCCGCCCAGTCTCCTGCATCCAATCAGAAGAGCTCCGTGCCGGCCTCCCAGAGTTCTGCTGGTAGCGGTGGCACTGGTGGCAGCAGCGCTATGGTACACCCCGGGCCCAGGTCGGCATCCAGTAGTCTGGACTCCACCAGAGGTACCGGAACTTGTGCTACAAGATCAGTCTGGGCGGACCATGAGTTTTTTTTTTTTTTTTTTAATAATGTTCTTAGCAGATCCTTTTGTCCAAGGCAACAATGGCCTCCGTCAACATTACATTGACATTAACAGTTTATAGGTGTCATACGGCCTAAATGAAGTAGGCTACCAATTAAGAGTAAATTGAATCCTCTTGCGCTCATGCACGTGTGTCCATATAATGTGGAGGTGTTTGTCAACTCTGCTGGTGTGTGTTTAGGTTGGGAGAAACAAGAGCGTGTGGGTCTAATCTCTGTGTTGAAAAAGGCCAAAAGACCACTGGCCCCACCAGAAGCAATGCATGGCCTCTCGGAACCCATGCCAGGTGAGCAGGCACAAGAAAGACGTTTCTAGAATATTCATTCAATCAACATTTTCTTTTTGTGCTGCGGGTAGAAAAGGGTGTGATCATTCTGGCAGTATGGAAGATTTTAGGTTTTAGAGTTTGTAGCAGTAACATTTGTAGCATTTGCTCTTGAAACTTCTGCCTTGTGGTGCAGCAGAGGCCTTTGAGTGCAGCTGATGTGTTCAAGTGTGGCAGTGCATCGGATGACTTGCTGGCATGGGTAATGGTTGTCTGTCTTTCAGAAACTAACATGGCCACGTCTGTCAACATGGGACCAAGAAGTTATTCTCCCCGCAATGATGGTCTCCCCTGGGAGCTTGACAAGCCAGGTATTTATTATAATCATAATTATTATTTATTATAATTATATTAACTTTCAATAAATCTAAGCATCTCTTTGGTTCTCAGTTAATAAGAATGTAGCAGTTACCCAAAGTCCAGATGGAAATGTCAACCAGTTCTTTGACCTGTGGAAAAAGCAAGCATCCCAAAAAGGTATTTACCTATAAAAATCCTACCCCTCCACTCACACATTCTTAAGTGACTGTAGAAGTTTAAATTAAATTGGTGTATTTGGATTCTTGTGCTCATTGATTTAAATGATTGTGTCATGGTATCCTGTGATTGGTGAATTACTATTGCATGTAAAAGCTATTTTATATCTATTGCAAGTAAACATTTTTGTTGTGCAAATGCTTGAGGCTTAATGAAAATGTTGATGGTTTGATTCAGTTCAGAGACAGATCTGCACCTGATGTCTGGGGTGGGGTGTCTCTAAATGATTGCAACCACACACACAACCTTTTCTCCTGGACAGACTGGACCGAATTAATGCAGCTTTTGCTGAAGGCGTCTTCGCCTGCTGTCACCAGTGCAGAGACCACTGCAGAGGCCCTGATGCCCAGCGAGGCAATGACCCTGCCCCTGCCGAAGGCGTCTTCGCCTGCTGTCACCAGCGCAGAGACCACCGCAGAGACCACCGCAGAGGCCCTGGTGCCCAGCGAGGCAATGACCCTGCCCCTGCCTGCAGAGGAGGAATCAACTGCTGCTCCTGCTCTTCTGCCACTCACCCCGGGATACAAAATGGCTGACCTAAAGCTTGACGTTGACGTTGCCATGGAAATGCATCCGTCCTCCCCAGCTCCACTCAAAAGAGGATGTGGTGATGTCAGACGACAAAGATGAGATGACGTCAGACGACAAAGATGAGATGACTTTAGTTGAAGAGGTCTTGCAAGCTTCCATGGTTTGAGAAATAAATGTTCCAAACTGAGCTTTTGTGTGGTGGTTTGTGCTTTTGTCACTCCAAGAGTGTTTACTTCCCCCCCCCCCCCCCCCCCCGTCCATATTCAGAAGTTGGAAATTCCAATGGTATGAAGGGGTATGCCTGTGAAGTATAATTCTAGCTTACCACTGATGATGCCATGACTACGCTGCCACCCAGTGGAATTCAACGGTTAACGTAACATTAGCTACTCGCAGCATTTCTGGTTATTCCCCAAGAAAGGTTTGTTTTAAAATCATCCCTGTGCGTGTGGCCTACTGTAAATTGTGTTTAAGCTACAATCTTATTTAACATGAGGCTTTAAAAATGTCATTAATTATAATACTAGAAAAGCATTTCCTGAAGGAAATACAGTGCATGCAAAGTTGTTGCTAGGGTAATCCTGCTGGTTGCTAAGTTGGTAGCTAGGTTGTTGCTAGGGTACTTAAGGTGATTGCTAGGTTGTTGCTAGGGTCATTGTAGTGGTTGCTATGCTATAAAAGTAGTTGCTAGGGTACTTAAGGTGGTTGCTAGGCTGTTGCTAGGGTCATAGTGGTTGCTATGCTATAAAATGTGTAAAAAATAAGAATAGTGAAGTTATTGAAATTGGGAGAAATAGAGAGGGAGATAAGAGAAAGTGAAGAAAAAGAAGTGAAAGTTGGGATGAGAAGTGAGCTATTCAGTTGAATGGACAGACACCAAGAAGAGGTTCCACTGAATTTGCTGCAGTCAATGAGAGCACAGGTTGCATAGATTGCATTCTAATTCCTTAATAGCCTATTATGATGTCATAAAGCCAATGTTAAGTCTATGGGAATTTTAAGTTTATTTTTTATTTAATATCTAAAAGTAAAAGTCGTAGAAATATGAAAAGTCATAGGACCAAAATTTGGTTCAAGCACTACGTGTCAAAGTTTGAACCAAGCGGTTCAAGCCAAATTAGGGCCTGGAAGAATAATAATAACTAGAAAATGTAATTCCAGGGAATTACCAGTGAATGAAAATGCAAAACATATGGTGTGAATATATTGTTTAAACACATAGATATATACACTAGATGTCGCCTTCTGCTTCTCAGCATGCGTCAACACCGCCGCCATCTTTGTACAGGGATCTGAATCGCTAAACTAGTTCTCCTGTATTGTCAGCGTTACCTATTTAGCGACGTTTGGCCATCCCCAGCGATAGAAAACCTTTTTAGCGATTAGCGACAAATTTGGGAACTTCTCACAATGATGGCAGATCGGCTTCTTTGTTGTTGAAACGTAAGAAAATCACCTTTCTCATGGCTTTGTCATTTATGAATTCAGCTACATCTCGTTTGCCCATGGCACTGACCCATGATTATAAAAGTAACGACTGGCGTAGCCTATGTAGTAGCAGAGGTAAATGTTCTACAGATCTACAGCAACTTCTGGTGAGATTACAACTTACATGAGTAAACGAGACGAGGGGTATGTGGCCTCAACCAGAGCCTGTCTACGAAGAGCCTGTTTACTTTCATTGTATCGAACCTGGTTGCAGTTTACTCATTGTTCCTCTAGGGGCCGCCGCTAGCTAGTGCAGAATGAATGGGAGTCTATGGGGCTAGACGGGTAAAATGTATCTTTATTATCGTCTTAAGCTTAGTTTTCTGTAGACTCAACCATAAATACATGCCTGTCAGTTGGAACAACCCAAAAAATTAGATAATTGCTTGAGATTTTGACGATTTATGGTGATTTTATTTTCGCTAGATCTTTGCCCAGATTGACGCTAATGCATTATAGAGGAGTGGATCACTGAAGCAAGATGGCGTCTCGATTGACGCATTCGTTCCAATGAACAGCAGTAGTCAAGGCGACATCTAGTGTATATATCTATGGTTTAAACAGATGACGAGCTAATTGGCTAACTATGTTAACACTGTAAACAAGTTAACTGTGCCAACAGTATTAGTTTTCTAACTCTGATAATGTTTTCTAGCAGTTATGCTAACAATTTTAACTTAGCTAATAATGTTAGCTATGCTAACCATGTTACTTACCTTGGTTGCTAGGGTACTTGAGGTGGTTGCTATGCTGTTGCTAGGTTAGTTGTGGTGGTTGCTATGCTGGTTGCTAGGTTAAACTCATTGGTTACTATATTGGTTGCTAGGCTGTAACTGTGGAAGTGGTTGCTAGGCTGTTGCCTGGGTATTTGACATGGTTGCTAGGCTGTTTCTAGGGTATTTGACATGGTTGCTATATTGGTTGCTAGGTAGATGAGGTTTAATATAGTTGGAATGACTGAACAGTTAAATTGTTCCCACCTCTTTTGGAGCCTACCATCAAATGTTGGACCTCACCTTATTCAGCCCCGCCCATTTTTTTAAATTCCACGTTGTCTTTAAACTTCCTGTCGGCTAGCTACAGTACGTCTAGTTAGCTTCATTGGGATAACATGGCAGAAGAGGATAGAGAGGCTAACTTACAGAACAGCCGGTCCAAAGTCAGTTTTTTCCTAAATTCAGATAGGAAAGTTGTATAACAGAAATGTCTTAAGTCACCAAAATCCTAAATAAACGTTCCTAACTTTAGGATGACCCATAATATATGATGCCAGTCATCTCGATGGAGCTCTGCTATGTCAATGTATCGCAATGGATGTAGCCTACTGCTCAATCGGAAGTTCGGAGACAATGTGGGCAAAGCTAGCGCCCCCATGTTTGCGCGCGGAATAAGGTGAGAACCTGTAGTTATTCCTAGGAAACAGTCAAAATATTAACATTGGGCTGGAATATAGTTTTTTCTTTCTGCCGGAAAGCATCTCTGAACTGACCACATTTCAGCCCTCTGGGTCACTTGATATCCCTTAGAAACACAACTGAGCCCTAGCACCAGGGGCCTCATTTATAAAAGTGTTGCGTAGAAACCATCCTTCAATAAATTAATAATCAACATTTAGTATGTTTAGGCCTACTTTGTAGGAAAAAAAATTGTGAGGCCTACCTTATGAAGGAAAAACCTAGGCCTACAGCATAATCCTGTATGTTATGGTACAGGCTACTGTACGTTTCCAATATGACCCAGGGTAATATGCTGATTTAGTCTACAAAACAGATGACTAAATTAAGCGTGATATGTCATGTAGGCTTAACGTTTCTTTTAGGATAGGCTATGTTTTTGCTGAAAAAGTAGCCTAGTTCGCCGGTCATCATTCATTCTGCATATCTTTGCTATCGTTTTCTTTCAATAATGTCCAATGGCTTAAACATTGTCCTTTATTGTTTGCTTTAAGCCTACCTTTATATTTTAGCCTACATTATCCAACTCACGTATTGTCATCTGATCTTGGGCACTGCCAGTCAAAAAAAGCAAACAGGTGCGCGCTCTGCACCTCTTTACGCAACTCCGACGCAACACTAAATATGAAGATGCCCTGCTTTCAGAGGATAACTTCTGTTTCTTTGTTGTGCTATACAATGTAGGCTGTAGATATTTTATATCATATATAGCCTACATTGTATAGCTTACATTCAAATATTACCTTTCTGTTACGAAGCTGGGAAGGCCTATGAGCGCAAATTAGGATGTAGTGGAGGCTAAACGCGAGTAAACGCAGTTTATCTACCTCTGACATTTCAGAAATAGAGTTTAGGCCTACCCACCTCTTATTAGAGTTTATCCACCTCTCAAAAGAGTTTATTCACTTTTAACATTCAAAACTGTATTATCCAATACTATCCTATAGGCCTATTCCCAATACTGCATAATAACCTCCACCATTATCAAACATGTTCGAATGTCTTTTTTAAAAATCCGATACCGCATGGCGCAGTCCACCTCACCGAGATCGCAGAATTCATAGTTCACCCACCTCTTATTTTACCACTACATCCCTGGCACAAATGTACTTTTCCTCTCCTAAACGAGGGCAATTGGAAATTTTATGGCCAATATTAGATTGGTAAGAACACCAAATATACTAGATCACCTGTAAGAATGTTTCAATCATTCTATCGTAGGTCTTGGTGTTTTTTAGATATTATGAAATAAGTAAGCTATACGTTTTTTCACTTTCTTAAGTGGGCTATAGTTCTCATTAGCAGTTTTATGCCAAACCATGAAACATTAAGCTGCGTCCAAAAACGTCTTTAAAAATCTTCTGATATTGATCATGCATATGGCAAAGAAAGACATGAGATCGTTGGTCTTGGAATTTTGAAAATGCATCGCACTTAGACCTCAGATTACTTGCAGTACCCCGGCATTACCACAAGGAAATGGTCGTACGTCAATTTTTAACCTGACGTGGAGATAAGCACTTTTCCACGTCAAAGACGGTTTTTATAAATCTGAGCGTTGGCATGGATTTGAGCGTACGCACGGTCTAAGATCAAATCTGTGCGTAAGAACGTGTTATTAATGAGGCCACAGGTCTTGTGAGGCTGTGTGCAAAAGTAGATCAATATAGAATGGAAATATGAGTGCTTTAAGTTTAGACCATTATTTGCCAAGGTATGCGTTTTGTAAAATACCTATGGAAACTCCCCATAGGACTTTTTGTTATCCAAAATGCATACTGACACTCAAATGCTTACTGCACATGCACCCCTTTGCGTAGAAGCATAATCCTGGTCTCAAATGAAAGGTAACACTTTGAGCTTTCGTGTGAACTATTTAGATTGTATGTCAGGTGTTCTGATATAAACTGACTACACAACATATGGAATAATTACAAAAGTCTCTTTTTGCATTTACTTTGTTGGTTCAATGAGTGTGTATAAGAAACTAAACTAAGTAATATTGGATAATACAACATGAAGATTCAATTTATATGGATTCTTGTGAATATTTCAGTACCCAATATGTTGCATCTACTTATGGTGCTGCAGCTACACTGCAGCCAGAAGTCAGGGTAGCACCAAAAGTGGAGGAGGGGGAGGGGGGCATTTTGGATCAAATTTACATAATGACATAATAAAATGAATCTGGTAAAATGTAAAGCACTATACAGATTGTACATGAAAAAAGTTGTCATTTTTGGATTCCCAAGAGCCAAAGCTTTGAAATGGTGTATAACATTACTATGCTACATAGCAATATGGTGCATACAATTGATTTAGAATGTTGGGGGGAGGTGGGGGAGGTGGGTAACCGTCCCGCCGGCGGGATATGAGGATTAATATAGTTGGAATGACTGAACAGTAAAATATGTGGATAGTTTAAATGGTTACATTTTTTGCTAGGTAGATGAGTTTTAATATACCGTAGTTGGAATGACTGAACAGTTAAATAGGTGGATAGTTTAAATGGTTAAATTATTTGCTAGGTAGATGAGGTTTAATATAGTTGGAATGATTGAACAGTTAAATAGGTGGATAGTTTAAATGGTTAAATTATTTAATAGGGAATTATTGTAGTGAGGACTTTTATTTTGAAACAGTTGTGGACAGTATGGACCAGTATGTAGGAAATAATGGAAAATAAATTGTAACCATTCCAAAAACTATCACCATATGTCATCAGAGAGTAAGGAAACACGATGAATTGAAGTAATGGCTTATTTGACAACATTACTTTAACCCGTAAAACCCCGTAAAACCAGTGAAAAAAATGAGTTACGGGGCGGAATCTCATGGAGTTTTCGTTTATGTTTTGAACAATTAATTCTAGAATAGCGTATTAATAATGGGCTGGCGCGTCCCCCCATTTGGGTTGCCAAATTAGCAAAGGCCAACTGTCAACTTGCTGTCAATTATAGTCATGTACGCCTACGAGAGGCAGGCACATTTCCAAAATTAAAACAAGAAACCAATTAAGTGGACATCGGAGGAGCTTCTGAGATGGCGACGTCTTTGTTAAACGAAGAATATAAAGTCTGACGCAGAGCTGGCCATATTTCTCCACGACAGGTAGCCTAGGCTAAACTTCATCTGCATCGCTAACTTCAGCTAAATATGTTACGTTGGTTAGAGAGGTATTTTTTGTTTTCACTGTTTCCGTAATGTGTAGCTGGGTCATGGTTGGAGAAACGTTTAAGTAGCTGCAGGTCAACTAACGTTAACTAAGTCTGCATTAACCTACATCTGGCAACCCAGAAGAGGCTCGCGTCTAGGTAGTCTTGAGAACGTTCACCAGTGTTTTGATTTTGGCCTACAGAACCTTCGGTAACAATCCTACAAATCACTCCTTTAAGAGAATGAGACTGTATGCTTAAAGCCTGAGACTGGCAGTTGCTGCAGGTGGCCTGGCCACCTGGCATAGGATTCTAATTGCTTAATGGCCGTATTGTGATGTCATCAGCCCAATGTTAAGTCTATGGGAAAAGTTTGAATAGTTTTTAATTAATAGTTTACAATGTTTAAAAGATGAAAAATACAAAGCCCAAGCCTAAGTAAGACCTACAGTACGTAACATAGTTTGAATGAAGTTTCTACGTTAAACGGTTGAAGCTGCATTAACTGCGTTAGAAGAAGAAGAATAAAATGCCTAGGAAGAACAGTACAGTGCATTTTCATGCACTGTAATAAGAAGCCTAGGAAGAACAGTACAGTGCATTTTCATGCACTGTAATAAGAAGCCTAGGAAGAACAGTACAGTGCATTTTCATGCACTGTAATGAGATCCATGCCAAAACAGAGCACGTCTGAATCCATTGGAACAGCAGGGCATACACACACACACACGCACAAACATCCCCAAGTACCACACCCACACATGCAACCCCCCAACCCCCCCCCCCCCACACACACACACACACACACACCCATACTGCATCCCCGCCAACACACACACACACACACAGACACACACACCCTAACCCACCTAACCCATGAGAGAGATGGAGGACAGACAGGAAGGAGGGCAGTGAGAGTGTAAAGGAGAAAGATGGAGGGAGAGAGTGAGGGAGAGAGGGAGGGAGAGAGGGTGGGAGAGAGGGAGAGAGTGAGGGAGAGAGGGTGGGAGAGAGGGAGAGAGTGAGGGAGAGAGGGAGGGAGAGAGGGTGGGAGAGAGGGAGAGAGTGAGGGAGAGAGGGAGGGAGAGAGGGTGGGAGAGAGGGAGAGAGTGAGGGAGAGAGGGTGGGAGAGAGGGAGAGAGTGAGGGAGAGAGGGTGGGAGAGAGGGAGAGAGGGAGGGAGAGAGGGAGAGAGGGAGGGAGAGAGGGTGGGATAGAGGGAGAGAGTGAGGGAGAGAGTGAGGGAGAGAGGGAGGGAGAGAGGGTGGGAGAGAGGGAGAGAGTGAGGGAGAGAGGGAGGGAGAGAGGGTGGGAGAGAGGGAGAGAGTGAGGGATGTGTCTAATGAAAGTGGAGGAAAGGGCAGCACGTCTCAGTGATTTCGATGAGTCTGTCTCATCCAGTCATCTGCAGTTAAATGTCAGAGAACTCTCCAGAAAATCCTCGTGAAAGGGAGCGAGAGAGCGAGGAAGAGGCGAAGGAGAGATGGAGGAGGTGAGTCATCCTCTCAGCTCATCAGCCGTCTCTTCTGCTCTTCCTACAGCACACCAGACCAGATCAGGCCAAACTTGTGCACATGAGTGACAGGACGAGAGGTGTGTGTGTGTGTGTGTGTGTGTGTGTGTGTGTGTGTGTGTGTGTGTGTGTGTGTGTGTGTGTGTGTGTGTGTGTGTGTGTGTGTGTGTGTGTGTAAAAGAGAGAGAGGGGAATGGGGCGAGGGGGTCGGACTGACAATAGTCCGGAAAGTGATGGGACGGTAGAGAAACAGTGCAGCCTGAGGGGCGCTTTCGATGAGCGAGCTTGTCTTGTCAGTAAGTGACAGCTGTCACGCCCAGCGGGGAGTCTAGATCCAGTGATGAACATGCTGATTTGAAACTTTAATTAAAACTGAAATACCAGCTCCGCCTCGCACATTGACTATTCCGCAGTGTGTACTGTACACACAACCCTCACCCTAACTCTCTCTCTCCGAGCGTGCTTGTGTGTGTGTGTGTGTGTGTGTGTGTGTGTGTGTGTGTGTGTGTGTGTGTGTGTGTGTGTGTGAGAGAGAGAGAGAGAGAGAGACAGAGAGAGAGAGGGAAAGAGAGAGAGAAGACAGAAAAATAAAATAAATAAAAAATAAACACATACACACACACACACAAACACATACACATGCATGCGCGCACCCACATATACACATCATATAGAACGAAGACCATACTTTTCATTATTTCACTTCTGGTTGAATTCTTATTGCCTCTTTTCCCGATGCAGAGGCAGGGGGAAAAATGACAAGCCCAATCTCTTTCTCCTTTTCTCTCTTTTTTCGTCTCCTTCACTCTCCCTCTCTCTCTCTCTCTCTCTCTCTCTCTCTTGCAGCAGCAGCAGCAGCAGCCCAGCTCTCAGCTCTGCTATGGCTAAGCAGCTTATTTATTTGGCCGGGAAGATAAGTTAATCCAAAAAACATATTTACACATGTGGAGAGAGAGGGAGGAGCAGAAAAAGGCAGAGGAAGAGAAGAGAGGAAGAGGAAAAGAGAGGAAGAGGAGAAGAGAGGAAGAGACAGAGAGAGATAGAAAGATTGAGAGAGCTGGCTGTGGAACTCACTAACTCATTCCGTTATGCTCCTGATTCTCAACTCGAAATGTTTGCTATTTTTTTAAGTTTGCACCAGAATTTATGATTTTTTTATAAATCACATTTGTATTACCTTTATACCTTTATTAAGTAATCAATCAAACTGCAGTTTGGTTGGCTTCGTTTGATTAAGTAAAAATAAAAACAACCCAAGTACAGTTTGACTGATATTACCTGGAGTGCACCACAATCAAAACATGATTGATATCGTCAATAATGTACTCTCAAAAAACATGACAAACAGAGATACGGTATCCCTTTATGCAAACAAACTCTTCACTCACAGTCAGAGAATAAGAGAACTCTGCATGCAGAACTCTGAATATAAGTGAGCCAGGCAGCAGCAGCAGTACTGGGCTCCAGTTAGAGGGATGGCACTGCCAGTTAGCCCTAAAGTGGACTCCCTCTGGGACCCTCACTCAAGATTCAGCAGAGATGCACAACTGAGACAGACAGAAAAAAACAACAACAATGACTTTCCCAAAACTCACACCCGCAACTCGGAACAGTCTATTCTGCTGCCAGAGCAATCATGTATGTCTCTGGGCCCCAGACTGCCCGCTGTTCAGCTCTGAAGGTCCACATACAGTCAATGGCCAGCAATCAAGTCAGGGCTCTGCATCTTTACACAAAAGCTCTACTGCCATGTTCACATTCCACAGGCTCCATAAAAAAGCTCATTCACCATGTTTGGGGATCTACAGGTCTATACAAAAGCTCAACTCCCATGTTGGACACTGCTACAGTTTTATCTGTGCAAACACTATTCACAGATTATCCCGCCTCCCTGGCCAATTCAACTGCTCCCCCGTACAGAGAATAAATCAGGGAGAAATAGGGGTGGGGGAGCGGTTTGCTACAGGCGACACTATTAATAAGATTAGCCAAGCCTGTCATCTGCCCCCACCACCAGTCACCAGCCAAGACCACTATCTGTCCACAACAGCCACACAAAGCAACACAAACACATAGACATTAACAATGCACAGAGAGAACACAGACATTGAAGATAAATACATGAACAAAGATAAAACACACGCGCACACACACACACACACACACACACACACACACACACACAAACAATATGGAGAATATCAACATTCATAAACAGAGTGCCTGCCCAGGTGGGTATGTGAGAGACTGGCATCCGTTAAGAGGACCTGGGCATGGCAAAATAGTGCTATGCCATTTGTTTCTTTTTTTCCCCATACAGCTAATCCTGGCACTCCCCAGCACTGTGGGTGCCAACATAAGATCCCGACACAAAAGGCATGCACGCACACACGCACACACACCCTAATACTCTGCTGAAGATGACCATGTAGGCTGTGCATTCTAAAGCAAACACACATCTGAAAACACGGGGGGAATAGAGGGATGCAGTACTGAGGTCAGGATGGATGACACCCTCTAATGGAAGGCCCCTCAGAACAATAGAATCACCACACACGTGGGTGAAAAGAACCATGATGACAAGTAGGTCGTGATTTGAAGGGGTTGCAGTATTATGCATAATAATGTGACAGAAGCATATTTAAAATGAAACAATAATAGGCACATCCTTCACGTTGGATATGATGAAATAAAGTAGGAAACAAGTGACCTAGTGTCTGCCATAGCAGTCGAATGAGGACCCGCCCGTGTTGTTGATTTACAATTGTGATTGCTTTAGCCATGTTAGTAAATTAGCTTTAGCTTACTCATGTGCAACACACTTTGCTCATTGGTTGTTGATTTGCTCATTGCCTGTTGCCCATCATTGAAATTAGAGCCCCTATATGTCTCTAATAGATGAGGCTTATTTAGGTCTTCTGAAACCAGATAATCCCTTACTGTGTCGATCTTAACATAACTCTTGGCTGATCCAGAATCAGTTCTCCCCATCATTCTAACCATAAAAAAACCTTTTAGATCCCACTCCAGGACTGTGCTGGCCCTGGCTAGCCACTGATAAGACAAGTGTCCTTGTTTTTGCAACATTAAAGCATTGGGTCAAGGGCTTGGAGTGTTACCTCTCCTTTGAGTCTAAATTCCACTTCATCTCAGTCAGACTGCAGGGGTGGGAATAAGGGCCCGTCCCAATACCTCCCCTACCCCTAGATTTTTGCCCTAACCCTCGTTTTTGCGCGTGCACGTGTAGGGCTAGGGTGTCCCATTACTATAGGGAGCAAGGGGAAGTGCTATTTTACCCTTAAAATCAACCCTCAAAACATAGCCAGGACCGATGCAGGCTTAAAACGAAGTGGGAGATGAAATTACCCTGGATACCGTGCGAGCTCAGCGAGCCGGCCACATTTTTCATATATTTTCGCAAATAAGCATATTAAAATTTCGGAATATGTTGGAATATGTTAGCTGGATGCACATCTGATGGACTGTTGAGTTTTGAAATATCTCACGAAGCTATCTGACGATGTTCATGACATCTGCTGAGTGCTTTGAGAGAGTCTGCCCATCAAATAACGTTATATATCTGATCTGGGTAGTTTCGTCAATATTTAAGGTGGGTGTTCTGGCGTTCACATGAACACGAATATCTTTGTTGATTAACTAGACGTAGGCTAGATAAACCAGCACAGCCCACACAACAACGACCGCTGGAATGGGCATGTTCCTGAATGAAAATAGTAGCAGGCTACTACCGGTAGACACGTCGGCGCTGCGCGTGGCGTAGGTGAGCACGTTCGCTACGCTAATTTGCATTTAGTGGTGTCCCAATTTATAGGGAAAGATCTTCACCTCCACTTCCCTTGTCGAGGGGGCTTTAATGTTGAGGGCAATCAAAACCAAGTGGAAGTTTTAAGAGGGGAGAAATGGGACAGGCCCTTAGTCACTCACTCACTTTCTCTCACTCTCTGTCTCTCTCTGTCTCAATCTCTCTCTCTCTCTCTCTCTCTCTCTCTCACACACACACACACACACACACACACACACACAATCTTAAAACGAATGTGTTGAAAACAACACAACTTCACAAATTCTCTGTGTCCACATAGGGACAACAAAGTTTGTGTTGTTTCCTTTTTTTATTTGTTACACAATATGTGTTGAAAACAACACACACACACACACACACACGCACACGCACACGCACACGCACACGCACACACACACACACGCACACACCTCTACGGGCTGCAGTGTAGAGGCCCCCACCCACCCTCCCTATAAAACTGGCCGTCACGCGCTGACAAACCCAAATATGAGAAATAAAACACCTGGAGGCATTAACAGGCCAAATCACAGCCCTCCATCAGCGGCTGGCCGTGCTGCCATTACGGCAGACATGCACAGGAACGTGGAGGTCACGTCCCATCAGGCCCCGCCAGGCCTGCCACCGTGCAACGTGCATTACAGGATGTCATTTAACGTGGAGGAAAAGAGCGGATTTCAATGTTGCTGTCAACTGTTGCGAAAAATGTACTTCCCTGAATTTCCGTTTTCATTTTATTTTGTATTATTTTAGTTTGTTTTTTTCCTGTAATCCTTTCCTGATAACCCAGCGGCTTGCTTCACTGCATCTCAAACCAACGCACTGGACCGTTAAAGCAACAGTGTGAAGGAATTTTTGCTTACCTAACAGCACAAAACTTTAGCTTAAGGGGGAAAATAAATAGAAGACAGCTGCTCCTTTGGTTACCGGCCTACACACTCCCTGCAAGAAAACAAACACACACAAAAAAAACAGACCGCTGTCCAGCTCACAGCTTTTGATTGTTCACAGGGTCTTATCTTGTGATCGGGTCAGCATGGTTAACACCCCCACAGAGGTAGCCCTCCTTCTCTTCTTCTCTCTCTCTCTCCCTCATCCCTCGCTCGCCGCCTCCTCCTCTTCTCTCCCGGCCCTGGGGGCCGAGCCGAGACCACGAGCCGCCGACACAAATGTACGCTTATCAGGAGTCCCGACGTGAGTGCTGGCTGTCAACAAGTCTAGGCACGGTGCTCTCAGAGTGAGTCACACACACACAAACACACACACACACACACACACACACACACACACACACACACACACACACGCACACACACAAACACACACACACACACACACACACACTTGTATACACACACACACACCTCCTCACTGGGAATCTGAGTGTGAGACAGAGAAGAGGCAGCCCACCAAGGCCACAAAAAGAGACCTCAGGAACGCTCTTGTTCTTCAAGTGCTCTCAGCTCTGCTATGAGAAGAAAGAACCTTCATCTGAAGTCTAGAGTGCAAGCTTTAAGGTGCAATAAGGTGCAATAAAGCCCGCTTCAGCAGAAGCCTAATCCCCTTAGGAATCAAAACACTCAACAACACAAAGCCCCACAGATAAATACAGTATATGCAGTGCAATAATGTATGTTTTTCCCATGAAACCCCCAATAATTTATTTAAAAGTCTGTGTCAATTGCCTGTGATGTATGTAAGGTGTATGTCTGTATGTCATTCCTATGTCTGTGTTCATGTATGTGCCTTTCTGTGCCTGTGACCATGCAGGATGAAAAGCTGTATGGAAAATGTGAAAAAAGAATTTCCCTAAGGGGACAACTAATAAACTAACTAACTAACTAACTTTACATTTCTGAAAGCTCAGAGCAAATATAGAACACAGGAATCGTTAGGTTCAGCTCCTCCCAATAACGGCAATATCAACCAGAGAGACCAAATGCACCCATGCAGAGATAAAGCAACTCACCACTGTACAAAGATATCACACAAAACAAACCTGAGGCACAAAGATAAATAATAAACCAGAAACACAATCACTATTAAAACTTCATCTGTAAGTTGGGAGAAAGATAGCAGGGTCCATATGGGATAGAGACTTCTTTTTAACAAGCCTAATGGAGAAAATATACTATTCACTGCAGTCCCCCTTGTGGGACTCAAACCGATCAATAGAATTACTGAGCACATTTGCTGAAATTGACTGGCTGATCAGATCGGACCCATAATTGATTTGCACATCTTCGCCCCCTTTCTCCTTTCCTCCTTTTCCTTCACTCCTCCACTCCCTGTCCACTGCCTGAGGCCTCCAACAGAGTGGCCGACAGGACACAGGAACACAGGGGCCAGAGAGCGTAGGGGAGAGGGGAGGAGGTGGTGGTGCCGTTAAGGAGGGAGAAGGCAGCAGCGGCGCTTTTTTAGAAGAGAGGGATAGAGAAGGGAGAGAGAGAGAAAGGGGGATGAGAGAAAATGAGACAGAAAAAAGAGAGAGAGAGAGAGAGAATACTAGAGAAGGATACTGATAGACTACTTTGGAAAGGTGAAAAGGGAAAAGAGTAAAACTGTGACTGAAGCGAGCCTAAGAAAGTGGGAGAATAAAGACACTGGAAATGAAGCGAGGAAAGGATCGATCTGACCAAGAGAGACAAACACCCAGACAGACCAAGGACAGAGCAGAGGAGGCTAAGAAGAAAGAAGAAAAAGAAAACAAATCCAGGGACGCTGAGCGGCAGTCAGTCTTTGGGCTTCCGGTCCAGCCTCAGACTGGACAAAAACGCGCTGCTCGGAGCTAGAGTACGAGGAAAAAGAGGAAGATGAGGAAGATGAAGAGGAGGAAGGCTTGACTGTTCTCACACCTCTCCCTCCAGAGGCCACCCACTCATTCGCACATCGCTTCCCCAGATAGCTGCAGTGCTGCATGGGGCAGCGACTAGCGACTGTCCCTCTGGCGGAGCCCTGGCACTCGGTGATGGATGAGGTGTTGATGACTAAATTCTTCTCCGGCGACAGGGGGTGAGTGGGAGAGTGAGCGAACGAGCGGGCAACAGAGTCAGGGAGAGAGGAGGAGTGGAAGTGGGTGACCGGGAGAGTGAGAAAAAGAGAGTGAGGTGCGAAGGGTCGAGTCCCCCCTCTGGTTGGGGACGCGCAGCGTGGGACTCCATGTTGTGTATGCGGCCGAGAGAAACCCTCGCGTGACAACTGCATAAGTGGAGGGAGGGGGAAAAGGCCTCGGCCCCATTCTCACATTGGATGTGTGCTTGATGTGTCACTCAGCGAGGAGAGGGAGGGAGTCATGCGTGACAGACAGAACCCGGCGAAGGGGTACCGCATCCAAGTACCGGCAAGGAGTATCACATCCAACCCACTCCACCCCACATTGTGAGAACAGACAATCCCTCCTCCTCATCCTGGAGTCACCCCCGATACCACCACCACCACCGCCAGCACCACCATGCTACAAACAACACTCTCCCCCGCCAGTGACCTTTCTCGACAGCACTTGCCAACGTGTGACTAATGCGCGCTGATTGCAGCCTTGCTCCGACGCAAAACACGATCTGTTTATTAACGTCTCCGGCGCCTATCGACTGGCAAACGGAGTCCAGCATTGGTGAGCGGGAAAAAAAAAGACTTGAGAAGTGGTCCGCAGAGGACGCTAAAGACGCGGAGAAAAGTGCTGGGTCATCAGCGAAGCCATTTCCTCCCTGCCAGGCCCCTTTCGTTTGCATACACAATGGAGTCAGTGCCTCCCCAGACTGACAATGCAGCACATTTCAGAGTAATGGTGATTAAAAGTCTGGCTTTGTGTCGGCCGACACTTAATAATGCCGTGAATCGATATTGGCCATCCACTCTCGCACAGATGCTGCTAAAGGGGTCCTGGCCACACTTCTTCAACAGCTATTGTTGCGAGACACACAAAAGAAGTGAATGTGAGAGAGAGAGAGAGAGAGAGAGAGAGAGAGAGAGAGAGAGAGAGAGAGAGAGATGAGAAATGTAAGAGAAACAATGAGAGGGAGAAAGGGGAAAAGAGAGAGGAAAACCAAGGGAGAATGAGAAAGAAAGGAGGAAACAGAGACAGCAAAAGAGAGGGAGAAAACTATTTAGAAAGTAAATTAAAGGCCCCCTCGGCTAGGGAGGTGGAGAGGGAGAGGCCATTAAAATGTCCTGACTGACGCAAAGCTGATGGGTCATTTCAGCACAGTCCAGCAATTAGGCTAAATGAGAATGGAAAGAGAGAGGGAAAGGGAGGGGGGAACACATACACTTACAACAGCCAATCACCAGGGTGGGAGATAAACTGTTACGTACAGTAGTCAAGGCCTCCGAACCTTATTTTCATTTGACCCGACTGACACTTTGTGGTTAAGATCAGGGTTAGGGGTTGGGTTTGGTGAAGGTGATGTTCAGTAATTGTTCAACAATGGCTACAATGCAACGTATTCTGTCCGAGTAAAGTGTTACGCTACAAGCACACAAAGAGCAGTTGAACACCTCTTGCTGGGGAATCCCTCTGCCCAGTCAACAATTAAGCAATGCAGCATTGATGGAATCATAACAAACCAAGGCAGCACTGTTGCGTTGCACTAGAGAATAGGCTGCTTTCTGCAGAGCCTGCAAACATCCGTCACCCAAGTCTGGGAGAATGGGAACATCATCAGCAAAGAAATATTCCAACCATGAAATCCATCTCTGGGTAAATGACACACGGCGTCGTCACCATATAAGCTCTGGTGCAGCGCTATTGTTTGCCGAAGGAGAGTCTGGATGCTTAGAGCTGAGTGACTGAATAGGGGTCGGCAGGGACAGAGCGCTCGGACTGAAGAGTGCTTGTGAAAGCACACCGCCAGGGAACAATGGCTGCTGACACCCAAGATATAGGAAGCCCCCGCCTTGCCCTCCAGGCCTCATATGCTGAAGATAAAGTGGAGAGGTTCCAGCTGCTATCTCGAACTCTCGAGTGTGTGTGTGTGTGTGTGTGTGTGTTACACAGAGAGAGAGAGAGTGCTGGAATGTGTCAGGGAGCACTGCTGAGTTGCAGCATCTCCCTGTCCCCGTAAATCTCCAGCTTGTTTCCATGGGAATGTGTAACACCCACCGCCTTCCTCCTGTGGCAGAAACCCCCATAATTGCCTCTTTATAGAGCTGGACAAAAGCGACCTAATCCCCAATCCAGCAAGGGAGGGGTCAAAATGTTTGTGTGTGTGTGTTTGTGTGTGTGTATGTGTGTGTGTGTTGCCATAAAACAATGCACAAAAAAAAAGAAGATCCTGAGACAACTTTAATCACACACTTCTGAATAGAGGCTCTCAACTCCAGCAGTAAGGCTAAGAGGAGCAGGGGGCTCTGCCAACCCTCTGTAGCCCCACAGGTGCTACAGCTCTAGGGGTACTGAGGGGCCTGGGGAGCTCACAGAAACACTCCATCCCAGTGGATTAGGTGAAATAATAAACCATTTTGTCAGGGCTGCCTTGCCCTTCATAAACTACTAATTAGTCGCTCAGGCTCATTCAGGCGAGACTTTGCCTTTGTTAGGAGTTAAAAAGGATGATCGGTGGGATTTATTTACCATAATCCCAAGGCTGGGAATCTGATTAATTGTAGTTTTAATCTTCAGTGTGATTGGCATTTTAATCTGGCATGTCAGCACCTCTCATTTGTTCTGAAGAAAGTAACTGCATACCACTGGCAAAAATTTTTTATGCGTTTGTGTTTTCCATCATAATCCAGGCATGAAAAAGTTGCATTACTGTGCTGAGAATTTAAAACAAACATGTCTAACAGGTGCGGAAACAAAAAAAAACACATTCTCCTCTCGGGAATGTTAAATCCACTTCACCATCTAAAGTAGGGCAGTTTACAAAACACACAAACACACACACACACACACACACACACACAAACACACACACAAACACACACACACACATTTAATCTTTCATCCATCACTCAACAGGGCTAATACAGAGTAGAGATCTCACCTGTCAAAGGCCAGCCAGGACAGGGCGCAACAGTGGAGGGAAAATGGGCAGGCAGCAACATGAAAAACAGAGAGAGAGAGAGAGGGGAGGGAGGGAGGGAGAGGGAGAGAGGAGACAAGTCAAAATCGGAAAACAAACATGGCAAGCACTGTGGGATAAAGAACAGTGTGACATCTTCATTAGCGCTAGCTTTAAAGCTCCTCAGAGCCAGTCTGACTTGAGAGCATTTATCTTGCTAAGCTCTCGTACGCACTGCTTAAGCATACACCTTAGACATGTGGGTCACGGGGAGATGAGCTTCCAGTGTACTGCGGAGACCATTAGTGTTTAAGAAAATGTCTAAAACGTGATGTTAGTAAAGTTTACACCTCTTTTATGAAGTGCTGCTGCCATCATATCCAAAGAGTCTGAAAAATGTGTATCCACAGTAAGGAATAAAGCCTTGTACACCGTCTGCACTAACACTCAGCAGGATGATCTGTAGTTTATATTCTCTCATACAAATCTCAACAAATCATGAAGAGGTGTTGTAATCGTGGTACTGAGTTTCAGAACAACAAATCATTCATTCAGCATGTTTTGGTGCTTTAACCATGTCCAACACACACACACAACATCCATTCCTGAGGATGTATCTCAGAGGAAGCCCTGTGCCAGGCTTTCTCTCTGGAATGTTCCAGGGCCTGTTCGCTCATGTACTACACTCTCTGGCAGAGCACCAGAGGACTGTCCTCCCCTCCCCTACGACGAGAGACAAGAGGCAGGGAGAAGGAGAGAAAGTAAGAGAGAGAGAAGAGAGAGAAGAAGATTGTAGCCTAAGGTTCAATGTACTTTCCATGTACTGTAAGTACTTCATTATACCTTACTAACCCGGACACTATGCGTACATATAAAGTACATATAAACACTTATATAACATGGATACAAACTACTTTATTAATGTGGCATGAAGTAAGTTCTAAGGCAAACAAAAACTTCATTCTGTCTTGCACTGGTGAGAACTGTGTGAAAGGGCCCTCCTCTGTCTGCCCTCTGGAGAGAGAGAAGCTGTGCTGGCATAACACACTGCATCAAATTAATGAACGAACAAACACCACTCTTCCTAAACATGCACAGGCATACATCCACGCCTACACAAACACAAACACACACACACGCACACGCACACGCACACGCACACACACACACACACACACAAACATAGGCCATGCATGAGTGACATTCTGAAGGAATAGTATTCTGCATACGCCGCACACAGTTAAATGTCAGCGAGATGCCTGGATGAGGGCAGGGCTGTCTCTCTGTCAGTGCCGGGGACACTGATGCCATGCCAGGCACAGCGAGAGAGCAAGAGAGAGAGAGAAAGAGAGAGACAGAGAGAGAGATGAGAGAGAGAGAGAGAGAGAGAGAGAGAGAGAGAGAGAGAGAGAGAGAGAGAGAGAGAGAGAGAGAGAGATGAGGCTCAGCGGGAGGCCTGAGGGGGCTAAGTCACTCCAGCAACAGTTGACATGGGAGTGTATTTATATGCAGATGAAAAAACAATGAGCAGGATGAAAATTAAACTGTCTGGCGGACACCCACTTTTGTCAGGGAAGGGCGAAGGGTGAGCGTGTTGCAGTGAGAGACACACACAGTGTGTGTGTGTGTGTGTGTGTGTGTGTGTGTGTGTGAGAGGGTAAAGTTTATGTCTTAGTCATTTATGTGTATAAGGCTGCACTGCCTGGGATGGAAAGAAACTGCTTCAATGTGCCGATAAGCAGGGCGGAAGGAAAAAAAAGTGTGGTTTGAGGTCGGACTAAAAGTGAAGTTCATCCAGCGAACGGCGCTGTCTGCATGGCCAAGGCCCAGCGGGCCGCTGCTGCAGGCTGTTTACAGTCCGTCTGTGGTCCTGCCACTCCGCTTTGCTCCGCCACGGACTGACCTTCGACTAAACCTGTGTTTTCCCCCCTCACTTTTCAACATTTCAAAGCTCGATCGCTGACCTGCCGACCCTCTCCTGAAGGAAATGCCGCGGCGGCGGCGGCTCCGGCGAGAAGTGCAGCTGGAATGAAGAGGGGTTGAGGGGTGTGGGGCTGCACGCTGTGGAGGGGGAGACAACAGAGCGCGAGGCCCTGAACACCGCAGCTAGCCAGACGCATGAATAATGAACGCGGGAGCACAGCGATACCGCCGGCACAGCCGTCAGTGCTGCCGTAGACTTGAAGGACGCTAGATGAGAGGAGACAGCGAGGCGAAGGGAAGCAGACGGAAAGGAAGAGTGTGTGTGTGTGTGTGTGTGTGTGTGTGTGTGTGTGTGTGTGTGGGAGGGGGGAGGTTGGGGTCTAGGGTGTCTGGCAACTGCAGCCTGGGACCTGGTGGCTGTTCCTGAGTCGTGACGTAATTAACCACCGGTTAATGAGGCTAACGATCAAACAGATGGCGTGGTTTGGGAGACATGGCCAGCAGCAGTGCACAGAACCTTCCGGCAAGGATTAAGACAGTTCTTTGATGGGCAACTTTACAGATGCAAATTCACAATGACTCCCAGGAAAGAAAAAAAAAACCTTTTTATCCAGTAAGCCCCCCCCCCCTCAATCTCTCTCTCTCCCTCTCTCTCTCTCTCGTTTCCCCTTCTTCCATTCCTTCCTTTTTTCTTCTTCTGTCTACCTATGAATCCTAGTCTCCTAGTCAATGGGGTTGTTAAATCCATTCTACGGAGTCGCAAATCAGACTTTCAACACCCAAGGGGGAAAAAATGACATATTCTTTACTTCAGGTGGAATTGAGGGGGAAATGGTATTGTTCAAGGCCTAAATAAAAAAGGCATAGGGTGTATTGTTCTCAGAGAGACACTGATATCTGGCGCCGCTGTTCGCCTGAAGACTCTCTGACATTTCCTATCACGCTTCCTCAAATCACTTCAGTTGCAATTCCCATCCAATCTGAAAGGTGCATTTTCTGACAAATGACAAGTTTTGTGGGGGAGAAAATTTCAATTTGGCTCTGTGAAACGGCCCTGAGAAATAACTCTGGTACAGAAGAGTGCAGAGAGAGAGAGAGAGAGAGAGAGAGGTTGGACATTTTGTCCAGATTGTTTTTTCTCTCCTAGATCCCCTTTCCTTTAGAAGCTCACGCAAAAGAGGTCTATTACCTCTTGAAAATGGCAGTCGGTTGAACTTCATACAGCACACTCCCCTACACAGTCTCTCAGTCTATACAACAATTGAATCTGTTGCCTCCACTTGACAGTGAGATGGAAAGTGAGAGCTCTTCTCCAAGGACTCAGAGGTGCTCCTGTCAGACTGCTTATAAGGAGGGCTCCCCAATACACTACATGTATTCTCAAGCAATGCCATGCCATGGTGCCATGTGTAATATCCGCCAAAAAATCAATTCATACTCCACATTCCATAAAAGATAGGGGCAGAAAATGAGTTGGTCTACCCTAGAGTAACAACCGAGAAAACGTGTATTGCAGTTTGGCTGGCGGTTATGTTGCCCATATACCGCCTCCCATGGCTGAAACTGGTATTATGACACCTGTCGGGCTGTGGCTAGTAATTTAGCATGCTAATTCAGGTTGATATCTCTGCAGCACTATACCTTGTCATTTTTTTAATGACATCATCGCCCTTATTTCTTCTCTTATTTCTTCTTTTGATGCGTGTATCTAATTTTTTGGATATTTTTACCTCAATTCTTACACATGGCACCTTTAAACTGCAAGTCACTCAATCACACACAGAAACACACATACAGATACACACATACACACACACACACAAACAGAAACACAAACACACAAATATACACAGACAGACACAAACACCCACAGATACACACAAACACACACACACCTGGACCACACACTTATTGACTGATATTCCCTTCCTTTCATATCTCTCTCTCCCTCTCGCTCGCTCTCTCTCTCTCTCTCACACACACACACACACACACACACACACACACACACACAATGTTGAAATCCCCTGCTGGGAGAGCCGGCAAATAATTAATCAGGCCCGTCTTTGAGAAAGCCTCCTCGGTCATCTAACAAATCAAATCACCAGCACCCCCACGCCCGACCGCTGGTGAGCGCATTAGAAGGCAGTACAGGGATTATGTAAGGGATGACACACAAGCAGCTGGCCATTATTACAGCCATAAACCCCAACAGAGAGATTGGGACTCTGTTGCTAAACGGAGGGGAGTTGGATCAGCCTGGGGGGGGGGGGGGGGGTTTGGGGGGGGGCACTGCACTCTTCTGCACTAATCATCGCCCCAACTGGGCATCTTCATCACCCAGCTGCCCACTCTTACCAAACCAAACAGTCATATGAATTACAAAGAGGAGTCACCGATAGAGTTCGTAACTAGTTGAAGTTATGTATCTCTTTCTTCCTACATGGTTTCTGCAGGCAGAAAGCGGCACCTGTGTCAAGGGGTGAGAGCAGAACTCCTTGAAACAACATTTAGATTAATTTTGTGTGTGTGTGTGTGTGTGTGTGTTTGGATGAGAGTAAATGAGTTTGTGTGTGTATGTGTGTGTGTGTGTGTGTGTGTGTGTGTGTGTGTGTGTGTGTGTGTTTGCTTGTCTATGTGCATGCTTATGTGGCTGCCTGCAAGAAGTGAGTGTGAAGGTGTGTGTGTGTGTGTGTGTGAATGTGTGTGTGTGTGTGTGTGTGTGTGTGTGTGTGTGTATGCATATGTGTTTGAATGAGTGTCTGGAGTGTATGTGTATGTGTGTGTGTCTATGTGTGACCAGGGGAGATGATCCTCTTCCTCAATCCAATAAGGGTGACTGATGTCAGGGAGAAGCTGTGGCACCCTGCACTGGAGCAGATGGTTCTGTCCCTGAGGCCTTCAGCAAACCTTTCCCACCTCACAGCAGTAATTACACTCACCTAAACACACACACACACACACACACACACACACACACCTCTAATCGGATCTGATGTCTGACTCTGGCCATAAGGGTGTCATCAAAGCCACAGCATGTCACCAAGGTGACATGGCATGGGCTCAAGGTGTGTATGTGTGCATGTGTGTGCGTGTGTGTGTGCGTGTGTGTGTGTGTGTGTGAGTGTATGTGTGTGTGAGTGTGTGTCGGTGCTGTGAGGTTAAGCCGGAGGTAAGTTCTTCCTGCAGACTCTCCTCCACTTCCAGCCATGTGGCGTGTCGCTGTGGTGACGAGGGTATCTGCACCCGACAGGAGAGGGATCAACCCGCAGGCACAGCAGGAGGCCGGGCAGCACACACACATCCGGCTGTCACCTTCTCTCTCTCTCTCTCTCTCTCTCTCTCTCTCTCTCTCTCTCTCACACACACACACACACACAAACTTATTTATACATACATGCTATACACATTCACTCACACGCACACACACACGCACACACACACGCACGCACGCACCCCCCCCCCCACACACACACACACACACACACTGCGCATAATCCCAGCCGACAAGAAACAGGAAATGAAAGGCAAGGCACCAGAGCCATCAACATCAGAAGCAAAGACAGAGCTCTAGATTATTCACACGCCTCCTGATGAAGCCGTCACAGTTAAGCCCAGCCAAGCTGTCGCCACCATCGCCCCCGCTAGAGCCGCTACGACACAGCCACTGCGCAGCCACCAGAGAGAAAGACATGGAGTGAAAGAGGAACGAGTGACGAGAGAGTGACAGAGGAAGAAGAACGGGGGCTCGGAGAAAATACAGGAAGTGCAGCAGCAGCTTTTTTTTTTCCTTTTTTTTTTTCGCTTTCGCCGACTGACTGCCCTGGCACCCCTGGAGTCTCAAAGCGACCCCCTTGGGGGGGGGGGGTCAGAGGTCACAGGGTGTCATTACAGCTGCTGACAGACGAGTCACTCCGTTCCACTGCAGCTGCTGAGAGTCTTCCCGTCTTACATATTTCTTTCCTATCTCCAGCGCACCTCACCAGGCATGAGGCTGTGCCAACACTGAGCCGTCGGCACAGGACCCAACACACACAACCAGACGGCTCTGCTCCATCATGTCAAACCCAAGGCCTCGTAAATGCCTGTGACGTGACAGCATTACTGCTGGTCCTGACAATAATATGTCTACAACATGTGTACTTTACTGACTGATATTATATAGAGTGTTATTGTATATTCACTGCAATGTTTGATATATGCATATATCACTCTGTTTATGAAATATAAAACAGACCATCACACAAGAATAATTCAGTGCACTATTGCAAAGCTGGAGAAGGTGAGAGGTGCCAAGAGGAGCTTATCTGCTAGTTGCTAAAGCACTATTAATGATGTCCATCTCTCCTCTGGGCCCCACTCAGAGGCCTAGTTAGGCAAACAGTTCAGTGGCAGGGGACAGGCAGCACTCCCCTTGGGGCAGTTGAGTGGGGGTGGGGGGAGGCTAATTGGGGACCAGGGAGGGGGAGTGGGAGGGGAGGGGAGGTCCTGGTTGCGACCGGGAAGTCACTCAGTCCTCCATGACTCCATGTAATCCCCAGAGATTGGGGCGGGTTAAGAAGAGGGGCTGTGGGGAAATGAGCCGGAGAGTGAGTGCAGAAGAGAGGGAGTGGGGTGGGGTGGGGTAGGTATGGGTGTGTGTGTGTGTGTGTGGGGGTCTGGCTGCAATCCTGGGGGAAGCATGGGGAAAAGGACTGGGCGGTGTGGGAGGAAGGCTGTTGGGGCCCCTTGCTCTGCGGGAGGCTGCTGGGCCTGGTCCGGGGATTGGCATCGCGCCCCTGCATGGGTTAGGGTGGCACCACGCCAACAGCCATCTTCCATCAGCCCCAGAGGAGAAAGGTGGCGATTACATGACGCCAGTGGTGGGGGGGGGACAAGTGTCGGAGCCAGCGGGGCAGGGCGGGGCAGGGCAGAGCGGCGTGGGGGGCGGGGGAGGATGAGGGATTGAGTCGCCGTAACTGGCCTCACTTCCACTCCATCCATTCCCATCGCAGGCCTGCCAGAACGCGACTGATGGGTTTGGGGCCGATGCCATCGCCGCGGAGACGCATCGCGCCGCATCTTTGTCAGGTCGCAGCACGACGTCTCGTCTCAAGTCCGATCGCAGATGATGGAGCACGGGGGAAAAGACAAGCTGTCCATTTGTAAACATCCCCTAGCGAAAGCGCAGACAATTTTTTCAAATCAAGGACACTCCATCCCGGCAGTCGGTTTCTCAGCCTCTCGCTGGGACACTGTTCTTCCTCATCCACACTTTCTCTTTCTCTCTCTCTCTCACACACACACACACACACACACACACACACACACACACACACACACACACACACACACACACAAACACACACACACACACCAGTATCTGTCTCCACTCTCTTGCCCTTCATTGTCCCTTTAAAAAAATACAAAAACTCTTCCCTGTTGCTTGTCTCATTGTCACCATGTTGGCAGCTTGACAGATCCTCACAGGGCTCCGGCAGCCCAGATTAGCATATGTGATCACACACACACACACACACACACACACACACACACACACACAGGGGCAGGGGTAAGCTGTGGTTGTGGTGAGAGGGGGGTGTGTAAATGTCCCACCACACACCCCCCCGGGGTATGGGGAGTAGTGGGGGTGTACAAGGGTTTATCTAAGCCAGACAATATGACAAGAGAATCTTACTGTGATATGATGAAAAAAAACTGATAAACAAAAACAACACAGAAGCCAAAATAAAAATGTGGCCTATCCTATGTGTGACTGTGTCATAGCAATCAGCTGTCAGACAAGGGCTCGTTCATGCAGAGCGCAAGAGGTAAACAAGAGCGCGAGAGGAGAACATCAAGGGAGAGAGGGAAAGAGAAAAGTGAGGGAGGAGAGAGGAAACAGATCAGCGTTTGTATTTCCATTGGGGTGGCAGGATAAGGAGAAGGAGGAGGAGAAAAGGAGGGGAGGAAGAGGAGGAGGAGGAGTACATGAAGAATAGATGGGGAGGGGAAGGAGGCCTGGCACTGGAGGTTTGCATTCGATAATGGGGGCCAAATATTGTGCAACTGAGCAACAACATTGTGAAATATTCTCTCACACAGGCCTCATTATGACTGGGTGAATGTGCTCCCATTGGGCTGAGTAGAGGGGGTGGGGTGGAGGGGTGCGGATGGGGGTGGAGATGGAGAGGCGGGGGGGGGGTGTGAAAGGAGCTCATTGTGCGGCACTGTAACCCGAGCAGCACCCGCGGAGCCGGGGCCCAGCAAAGCAGCCCTGCCCTGCCAGACCTCCGCTTGGGACTCCTGACAGCCCAGTTCCGCCCCAACCGCCACCATGGCCGGCCTTGGCCTCGTCGCTCTTTGTGCCCGCCCCAGGGGTCTGTGTGAGGTGGGCTGCCGGGGATGTGGCATGGCTGTACCTGGCCCGGGGGGA
>NW_027468663.1:29718469-29728469 GCF_046254945.1 Alosa pseudoharengus
AGATGCTGTGAAGAGACTTAAGACACGCCACTGACAATGGAGCGTCAAAGACTGGCACAAACACAGGCACAGGTGCGGCAGGCAAGGGTGAGGGATGAAGGACACCGCCCGAACCCCCCCCCCCCCACACACACACACACACACAGCCGCAGTATCACTCCCAACACATCTACACCTGGGCTTCATTCACCTGTCAGCACGTCTTTTGTCTCCCTGCGAAAAGAAGGAAAAGTTTGTCATGCACCACTGTTTCAGTTAGAAACGAGAGAGCTTCAAAGAGAAAGACAGAAAGAAGACGAAGCGACGTGGTTTATGTGAGAGCGATGCGAAAAGACTAAGAGGGCAAGAGGGTGAAATATTATTTCCCGCAGAGAGTAATCAATAAATTGTGGCAGTTCTCCAAATCGAATTAAGTTGCTGGCCTGGCTTTCGAAGGCAATCCAATCTAAAAACTTTACATTTTAAAAGCTCAAATTTCTTGAATGACCGCAAATCTTTACAAAAAAAGAAGGCTTTAGCATTTTATTGCTTTGAAAAAGCCTATAGCTAAGGGTTATGCACACCATGAAATATTCAGAGAGGGACTATGAGCACATTCCTCGTGTTGTCTCACCTAACAAGACGGCAACAGAAGAGCGCAGCCAGAGTGCGGGAGGCCTTGTGTGTTGAATCTCCACGGCAACCAAGCAGCTGAGCATTTCTCAAACGTTCTATTAGAGAACACTGGGGTTTCCAGCATAGCCCCCGTCTGCCTCACAAGCCAGTCCTTTCAGCTGTGGGAAAGGGTAGCTCTAGGGGGGGGGGTGGAGCACTGAGAGAAACAGAGAGAGAGAAACAGAGAGAGAGAGAGAGAGAGAGAGAGAGAGAGAGAGAGAGAGAGTCACAGCGCTGGTGAGGGTCATCTTTTCATTAGTCTAAATCCGCATCTGCAGGAGATGACCCGGGCTTCGCTGGGCAGAGGAAAATCAAAAGAGCAGCGAAGCAGCAGAGAGAACCGAAGCTGTCACACACCGACAACAGAACCAGAACCCAACAGAGAGGGAACCGAACCCGACAACAGAAGCAGACGCCTGCAGGGAGGGAGGGAGGGAGGGAGGGAGGGAGGGAGGGATAAAGTAAGACGGAGTGGCCCAGAGAATTCATGGACCGTTAATAGTGTTGTCACCCTGCTGTTTCTTTACCAGAATCCACGCAGACTTTCATAACACTCTGAAACAGAAGGTAACACACACACGCACGCACGCACACAGACACACACACACACACACACACACACACACACACAACTCCGACACGTCCACCCCTTCTGCTACATCTGAGTGAACTCGTGAGAGAACAGGCTCCAGTCTTCCGACTCTAATTTTAATCTTTCATCAATCTCCGACACACATTGCACACGCATACTGCATTGTAACAGCGCTCTGAGTGAGTGTCGTTCCATTTCTGTCCGTCTTGCTCACTTTTTTCTCTCTGTCTCTCTCTTTCTCTCTCTCTCTGTCTCTTCCCCTCTGTCAGTCTCTCCCTCTCTCGGTCTCTCCCACTCGCGTCATGGTCTATCTCTTCCCATGTTCTTGTCTTGGCTCCCTCAGAGACCACTTTAATTGAGAGCGGAAGCGTGTGACAACAGCGCGTGCGGTGCATGGGAGCCTCCTGTAAGTGACACGGATGATAACGTAAAGTGAGGGAGAGGATGCTTGTATAAATATTTCAGTCCTTCTGGGGCCTGCAAGAGCTCCCTGCCCCACCTGGAGTGTGTGTGTGTGTGTGTGTGTGTGTGTGTGTGTGTGTGTGTGGACTGTCTGCCTCTTTTGAAAAAGCTGATAGCTAAAGGACTCATCTTTACCCTCAGCCCAACAACGTTCACGACCAGAGAACCACTGTGAGCGCAATCAATGGTCAATCAAACAACTCCAACAACACACAGAGTCCAGCTCCCTGTGGTGAAGGCATGCAGGCTGTGCGGTCAGGGAGTCTGGGCCTCACCTGGACATGCCAAGCTGTGTGTGGGAGTGAACAGGAACTCTACAGGGCAGAGTCAGAACCCTAATAGACTGGCTGTGTTTGAGTGTGAGCGTGTGTGTGTGTGTGTGTGTGTGGCTGGGGGAGTAACCCACCCTGCTCTTTTTTGGCATGGAGTGTGAGCACTGGTATGCCATGTTGAAGGGTAAGTGTGTATAAGTGAAAGAGAGAGAGAGAGAGAGAGAGAAAGAGAGAGGGGGAGGGAGAGAGAAAGAGAGAGAGGAGAGAGAGAAGAGAGAGAGAGAAAGAGAGAGAAAAGAGATATTAATGTGTTTGTGTCACATACAAAGATAGTGAGAAGAAAGAGAATGTGTGTGCATTAAGCAGGGGCATGCAGCAGCCTACAGGCATCATTTCTTATCTGAGTCAGCCACTTTAAGGGGGTGGGAGTGCTTAAGGCTGTGTGGTGTTGTGTTGTTTTGTTTTGTGTTGGGGCAGGACTGGGGGGCTTTAGTCCCAGGAGGATGGTGTGTGTGTTAGTTCGTGTTGGGGGGGGGGGGTGTGTAGGTTTGGCTCCAGGTGGGCCTGGGGATTAGGTGAAAGAACAGGCCATGGCACCCTTTGTCTCTCTTGTCAAGATGGGGGTGGGGTGGGCGTTTGGGTGAGGGGGCAACAAGGTCGAAGAAAAGGAGGATAAACGCGGGATGAGTGAGAGAAGGAGATGTGGGGGCGGGGTGGTAGAGGGGGGCAACATGGGGGAGAGATGCCTCGTTAGTGTGTGTGTTTTGGGGATGGCTGTGTTTGCTCAGTTCTTAGCTGGTAATGCTTCAGACACTATATCAGTCACAGGGGTGTCAGTCACTGAACTGAAGGTGAAGGGTGAAGGGTTGTGTGTGTGTGTGTGTGTGTGTGTGTGTGTGTGCACATGTGATTGTGTAAATCATAATTTGCTACATCATGGCAAAGCAAGTGGTAAAGTCTACAGTCTGATAAATGAGAAACTGAACTGCAAATGATCGACTGCATAGCTGAATGCTCCTGCATCAACCTTCCCAATCAGTAGTCTTCCAATGTTCCACAGTCATAAAAGAGCTCAGCTGAAGACCACTTCATTACGATAGCTGGTGCTAAGCCACAGAGCTAAACACGGTTAATGATTCATGAAATCTGTGTTGAGCACCAGCCTATGAAGGATGACGTCTTAAGGTCCAGAGCAGTGTGTGTGTGTGTAGTGTAGTGTGTAGTGTGTGTGTAGTATGTAGTGTGTAGTGTGTAGTGTGTGTAGTGTGTGTAGTGTGTGTGTGTGTGTGTGTGTGTATGTGTGTGTGTGTAGTGTAGTGTAGTGTAGTGTAGTGTAGTGTAGTGTAGTGTAGTGTAGTGTAGTGTAGTGTGTAGTGTGTGTGTGTGTGTGTAAACTTACTTGATGGGTCCAACTGGACTGCTTTAATTGTATTAATACAACAATCAGTCCTTTAGTGAAACCTCATCAATCAGAGAGCAGGGCCTTAGCCAGAGTGAAACACCATATGGAGGTCTCTAGTAAAATTATGTTATACAATCTGCTGCAGGAGAGCCATGCAAATTCTATTGACATTCCCATTTGCACAACAGGATTCTTGGCTGGGGGACAACAACTCTCTGTGCTTGTGTGTGTGTGTGTGTGTGTGTGTGTGTGTGTGTGTGTGTGTGTGTCTGTGTGTCTGTGTGTCTGTGTGTGAGAGAGTGAGTGAGAGATCTATGCAAGTCGTGAGCAAGAGAAAAATAAAGAGTTATTTTGGTTCGCCCAAAAAATGTAATAGCCTTTAACTATGTTTTTGTTTTCATTTGGGTGAATTGCTTTCACATTTTTTACAAAATCAGGCATGGAAAATTTCTAAACCAATGAACTTGCCAGCATAGCTTGTTTACTGACCCAGTAAATGAAATCTCAGATTTTAATAGCAATGCAGGCACCCACACGAGTTATCCTGAGTAACTTTATGCGTTGGATTTGTCTCTATGTGTGTGTGTATGTATAAAATAGGATCTGTGTGAGTGTGTGGGTGTGTGAATATGTGTCTGAATATGTTTAGGCTTTTCACTTTATCAATGCTCTTTTAATTGTAGGCATATGGAACTCAGCAAAATAAACAACACATAGTGGTCTGTAGCACAGTTAGAAACAAATAGCCAACAAGAAACACGGATACTGAACGATGGACAAAGAAGAGAGGAGTTACTGCTTAAATGTGTGTCATCTGGCCTTTCAGAATGAATACTGGCTATTTTATCGAGCCGCTTTTTGAGGATGAAAAAGGCCGTGCAATGGCAACGGCATAGTAGCATCCGGTCCTTTGGGTGTGTGAGTGGAGAGATAAGGGAGTAACAAATGAGGTGGTGGGGCTTGGCGGGGTCGCAAGTCACGGCCATCTCCCGTTTCGCTCGTGCAACCTCTTATATGCTGGCACTGAAAGGAATCTCCCCTGTTGAGTGACTGATGAGCTAGGGGCCTCTTTGAAGTCAAGGGTTTGGAACACGCCCAGCAGCGCATGACGGAAGAGAAAAGAAAGCAAAAGAATGAGAGAGAAGAGAGAGAGAGAGAGAGAGAGACGAATAGACAGACAGAGAAAGAAAGGAAGAGGGGAAGAGTCATATAGAAAAGAAGGGGGGAGAGAGAGAAGAGAAGAAAATGAAAAGAGGCACTCTTTTTGGTCAACACTCTTTCACTCAGGAGCCATTCTCTCCAAGAGGGCCCCTCTGAAAGGTCATTTGAAAATCATTCTTGACGCACGAGCACCCACGGACGCACTAAAATAAACCGCCGTCCCCAAACGCCAACTGAAAGAGAAAGAACCGCTGCCGCCGCTGCCACTGCTGCCGCTTCCGTGATCGACTCGCTTTCCACGGCCGCCGGGTTTCAGGTGGAAGCTGTCATCTTGTTTTTCTTTTCCACAGAGAGGAAAGGAGGGGAGTGGGGAGACGGAGACGAAACAGGCCCGCACATCCAGCTTTGCATGGCTGAGTGAACGAGAGAGGGAGTGAGAATGAGCGCAGAAGACAAAGAGAAAAGAGAGAGCGAGAGATAGCTGCATTTGCATTTGTGTTCCATCATTCAAAACACCAAACCGTCAGGGAAAGAGTCTGAGAGGGAACGCCAAAGAAAGAAAATAAGAATTGCGTGAGGCAGAAAGAGAGAGCAGGAATGAGAAAAAAAAGAAGGAGAAAGAAGGAGAGACAAAGAGAGAGAAGAGCTAGACAAACACTCAAGCACTAAAAGCTAAAGGAGGCCGATCTCCCCTCCAGCAACCTCCAACTCCCTCATCCCCCAGCTACCCTCTCTCTCTCTCTGCACATTTCTAGGTGACCTCCCTCCTCCCAAGTTAAGGTTATCTGGCTAATTAATAAATAACTATCCTTAGCCGTTGGGGGATGGGGGGGGATCATATGTCCTTACGAGTTCCTGATCCATGTGGTTATCACTGCTGATGATCAGATCAGCCTCTGATTACAGCATCCCCCCACCCCCGAAAAAAAAACTTCCTGATGCATCACTTCCTCTGTCCTCAGGAAACTTGCACCGGGCAATCACTAAAGACAGACAAGAGAATAAAAATGCAGAATATGTGTGTTTGTGTGTGTGTGTGTGTGTGTGTGTCTGTGTGTGTGTGTGTGAGAATGTGTGTGTGAGTGTGTGTGTATTATACAAGATTCGACCTTCATGTTAGAAAACAGATATAAGGAACAGTAAACAAAGTGAGGGCTTCAGAGTTGGTATGCTAAACCTGAGACTAGGCTGCCCATCACTGTGAGTACCGGTGTCCTCGGGCATAGCCCTGACAAAATCCTTGAGCGATGGGCGGGGGTGGGAGAGAGAAAAAGAGGGAAAAAGAGAGAGACAGAGACGATGTGCTTGAGTAACTCTGAGGGATTGCGTGTTAGCTTTGGAAGCACACACACACCTTGCCTTATCGATCACAAGCCACGGGCCCCTGAAGGCATGCAGCCCCCCCTGCACACAAACACTGAACTGAGTGATAGCAATAGGCAAACTTTTTGTTTCTCGCTAAGGTACAAATCCAAAGCTAAAAGGAGACACCTCCCAGTTGTTTTCAGGTCTGAATAAGTATAAGTATAAGTATAAGTATAAGTATATATACTCTTTTGATCCCATGAGGGAAATTTGGTCTCTGCATTTATCCCAATGCGTGAATTAGTGAAACACACACAGCACACAGTGAACACACAGTGAGGTGAAGCACACACTAATCCCGACACAGTGAGCTGCCTGCATCAACAGCGGCGCTCGGGGAGCAGTGAGGGGTTAGGTGCCTTGCTCAAGGGCACTTCAGCCGCTTCCTACTGGTCGGGGTTTGAACCGGCAACCCTCCGGTTACAGGTCCGAAGTGCTAACCGGTAGGCCACGGCTGCCCTGATAGAGATGAATAGAGCTCTCCAAAACACTTAACACCACCCTGGATGAGATTGCGAGGTGTGAATTCCTTCATTTTTTGAGAAGCCACTTACACAGTCAAGTCCTCTAATCTGGCACTGACGTTCACCAAAGTGCCCCTCTAAGCAGCTCCCTTCAAGTCTGGAGATTTCAGAAGCAATCCACGGAACAACTGACTCCAGATCAGAACGGCCCGGGTGGCAATATGTTCCCTGCCTCCAGCTTTCTGCCCGTGCCAGTGTATGACCTCATCCATTCCAGCATACAGGGGTAATTCGGAAACTGCCATGATGTGGGTCTAAGATGGCAACAACGGTATGGTGTGTGTGTGTGTGTGTGTGTGTGTGTGTGTGTGTGTGTGTGTGTGTGTGTGCGCGTGAGAGAGAGAGAGAGAGAGAGAGAGAGAGATAGGGATATATATATATATATATATATATATATATATACACCTTTCCTTTTTGAAAACAACCACACAAATCTGGACTGCTCTATCTATCTACAGCATATCAGGACAAAAGCTGATCCAGAGTCAGTGGCTGCCTTGAGGAGCCTCATCCATCTGAGACAGACACAGACACAGGACAGGAAGGAAACGCATCACTTATAGAACTCGTATCCCAGACAACATGGTCTGTGTGGGGGGTGAGGGATGCATACTTTCCAAGTCCCAGTGTTGATTCAATGGGTCTCCTCCGAGAGGGATAGAATAACTATTTGCATGTGTTTGTAACTCTGTGTGTGTTTGTAATGTGTTTGGAATTGTGTGTGTGTGTGTGTGTGTGTGTGTGTGTGTGTGTGTGTGTGTGTGTGTGTGTGTGTGTTTGTGTGTGTGTTTGTGTCTTTGCATGTGGTCTGCTCTGCTCTGCTCTGCTCTGCATGTGATCAGAGACCATTTGTGTGTGTCAGCTCGGAGGGGGGAAAGATCCGGAACAGGAGTCGAGAGGACTTGTGTGTCCGCGGGGAAGCAATGTGGTCGTTTGCATGCACGCTCCGTGCCAGCGCCAGGGCCAGTGCACTACAGTGGCGCAGCAGAGCCGCGGCCGTTTCCCACACACGCATAGCAACGGCCCACCATTAGCATTTTCCCACAATTCAATTAACACGGTTGTCAGACGCCGGAGAGGGTTCACATTCCCCCCCTTCACAGAGGGCCATTCCGGACGGGTCTCTGCCCCGGCGAGGGCACTTGCCGTCCCTACCCACCACCCACCACCCTCTCTCTCTCTCTCTCTCTTCTCTTCCTGAGTAGGATAGCTACAGTACATGAAAAGTCATCCAGTTCTCCTCCGGACCACCAACACTGCATGGAACTAAACACCATCCTCTGTCAGGTCTGTTTCCCTCCACAAAAGATGGCACAGGTCATAAAGAAAAATGCAGTACAACACAGAGAGAATGAAACAAAAAGTAGGACAAAAGAACCAATACAGACAACAAGAAGGAAGCCAAAAAATGGGGTCACACACACACACACACACACACACACTCACACCCTTGCCTTGGGCAGAGGGACACAGCCTTCTGATGCAAAGACAGAAAGACAGTCTTGACCCTCTCTTCCTACAACCTACATTTCAGTTCCTTCACTAGTGTCCTAATACCACAGCTTTGTCTTGTCTTTCAGTGAGTATCATTCTCTCCTTCTCTCATTTTCTCTTTCTTCTGTATCTCTCCATCCCTCGGTCTTTCTCCCTTGCCCTATCCTGCCCCTCTCTCTTTCTTGATGCCAGATCAAATTATTTCACTCTTCCCCTCCACCTCTCTCCCTCTTCCACCCCCCCTCTTTTTCCCTCCTTCGCTCTCATTTGTTATGGCAGATCATGTTCTTTTTCTCTCTCCCTTCCTCCCTCCCTCCCTCTCTCTTCATCCTCCTCCTTCCTTCTCGCTCATTTGTGACGGCAGATCATATTCTTACTCTTCTCTCTCTCCATCTCTCCATCTCTCTCCCTCCTTCTCTCTCATTTGTGACGGGTGATTATATCCAGTAATGGCCCTCTGTGTGCCGATGACCATAACTCCTCAGGCTCACGTCCACACACACACAGCGGCGGCGGCGGCAGCTGGTTCATCCTTGAATCCCGCTGAGCTGTGCTCCGCTGAGGGGATATTTACTGCCACGTCCACCCTCGCCCACACATCAGACCGTGACCTCTCCTCCCCTGTCCTCTGCTCCTCTCCTTCCTTCCTCTCTTCCCTCCCTCCCTCCCTCCCTCCCTCCTTCCTTCCTTCCTTCCTGCCACCCTTCCTTTATTTTTGTCCTTCCTCGTCTTCCCTTCACCTCTTTGTCCCAGCAATACCACAACTCTCTCAGTATTTTAAGTGTGGATCAGGACACAAGGCACCATGGTGGTGGCTTGAGCGCGCTCAGTACGCCCCTACCCAGGCCGGACACACCATTAAAAAGGGAAATGGTAGCCGGCGTCTCCAGCTGGGCAGAGAGCCGGGGGATGGCAGAGGGAGATCATTTCCCGCCGCACCTTTTAAGAGGATCCCTGCGCAGAAAGTCTGCCTGCAGCGGCATCTGCCATTTTTGGGTGCATCAGACGAGCATTGATTCAGCTCCTGTCCCAGAAAAATGAGGGATGTTGTGCTGAAAACGGCATTTTCTCTTTCTCTCCCCCCTCTCACCATTCAACCAAATGCTGCCTTTATTTTTTTGCTTATGTCAGCACTCATTACAGCATGTTGAGAAAGGCTCAGGCTTCTTGAGACATCTCTGACATATAAGGATACTTTGGATCTTAGCCAGGGTTCGGTCCAGACTCATTACTTCCTTGAAAAGTATCACAGCATCATAAACCAGGGACAACGCGAGACAGTGCATTACACATGACACCGCACCTCGCCGGAAATAAATAAATAAACAACAATGCAACCCCCAAAAAATAAACAGTGGAATTCAGCCAAAAGACTGACCCGTCTTGTGACCATGAATGAGTACTTCCCTTCCCTAAACTTCCCTTTGCTCAAAAGCCCCTTCCCTCATAAGATAGCAAGCATCGTTCACGAACTGTGCGGTATCATTAAAATAATTCTGGATTTGAACCCCCCTTTTCCCCTTAGTTTTAGCCAAGAACTTACTGATTTCTTCAGCACTATAAATTATAATCATGCTCTCGTTAAAAGAGTATGAACCACTGCTCGAATCAGTGGAGTAACCATCGCTTTCTGTGCCACTGCAATTCGATTGTGACTCCCGTGTTACATGTTTCTTTACGTCTTTCTGACAACCGTCCAGACTACTCTTCCTTTTAGGCACTTTAAATACATGTGTTTCAACTTCCATCTCACCACTCACATTAGACTGTCCCGTGTGGCCTGAAGCAAGCCCAGCAAGGGAAGGTGTAGTGGGCTCACTCGCAACCGCGGGTGACCCCCAAGCTCACTTTCAGGCACGGCAACATTTCCCGGTGGATCCGCCGCGTCAGACACAGCCGACTCCATCATTACACCCACACTGGTTTCAGCTGAAGCGGACTCGACCGCAAACGCTTCCACCTGTTCAGGCTCAGTTACCAGGTACTCCGCGGCAGATACCACCGTCACAGACCTGGTCCGTTCAAGCCTGGCTGAGGCAGACTCCTCCACCTCAGGCCCAGCCCTTTGGGTTCC
>NW_027468663.1:29733469-29843469 GCF_046254945.1 Alosa pseudoharengus
TTTCGCCAAGGAGTGTCAACTCTTGCATTCAACTTCTGTTTGTTTAGAACAATAACACACATTTTGTACAGAGGTTTACTACAAAAGTCATCCAAAACAATCTCTGTTCGTTCTTTATTCTCCAAAATAACCCCTGCACAGTCACCCAGTTTTGGTCTAACACATACATTGAGAAAAGGATCCTCCTGATCAGGAGGGTCTAACCCCAAACAGTACTGCTTAAGTCTTTCACATTCCTCAGCCGTAAGGAGTGCCTTCCACCTACTCAACAGTTTGTTGATGACACGTATGGACCTTATGCCTAGGCGCAATACTAGTTCCTCAGAACAAACCAGATCAGGCCCTGCAATGTCCACTAACTGTTTAATCTTGACAACACCAGAGTCACATAGTATCCTTGTCAGTGTGGGGTTCTCGCTCCCAGCGATGTCAAATCGGGAGCCATGAACCAAAGGCTCTTCCAGAAGCCAATGCAGTGACGTGTTAGTTCCAGTTCTCTGCATATTGAAAAAGTTCAGGATAGCAAACAGTCCTCTGTAAAAAGATGGCAATGCTGATACATTCAGTCTCTTAGTATCCGTCCAAAAAAGTGTTTTGTCCAATCCCAATCCTCCTGTTGTCCGAAAGATTACACTCGCCAAAGGCCTCCAAATCAGATCTTGTGGACCCGTAAGGTACCTTTGCAGAAACGCAAGACGGAAGGCTGCGGCTCTGCTAGACAACTGCACAAGCCCTTGCCCTCCCTCATCTTTAGGCAGGTACAGCATGCTCTGGGGTAGCCAATGCAGATTGTCCCAAAAAAAATCAACCAATAGAGCTTGAATGGTAGCTAAAAAGTCTGTTGGAGGATCAATACAGGCTAATCTGTGCCACAGAGAGGAAGCAGCAAGATTATTGGCGATAAGAACACGCCCCCTGTAGGAAACGTGTGGAAGGATCCATTTCCACCTGTTTAATCGGCCCTTAATTTTCTCCAGAACCCCCTCCCAGTTTTTCCTCATAGTGTCCTGATCTCCCAAATAGACTCCTAGGTACTTAAGCCCAGCCCTTTTCCATTCAAGGCCAGTAGGAAGCCTTAGCTGTGCCCCTGACCAGTCCCCAAAAAGGAAAGCATCACTTTTGTTCCAATTCACCTTTGCAGATGAAATCAAACCAAAGGTGCCTATTATGTTGGTTAACATGTCAATATCCTTTTGCTCACTGACCATGACAATCAAATCATCAGCATAGGCCGAAACCTTAAACACATCGTGACACAAAGGCACTGAAAACCCAGAGAGCTTAGCCCTCAGCTTATTTAACAGAGGTTCAATGGCTAACGCATACAGCATTCCAGATAAAGAACAACCTTGTCGTACACCCCTTTGAACTCTGAAGGGAGCGCACAAACCACCGTTGATCTTTAAGACACTTTCAATATTGTAATACAGGGCCTGGATCATTGCTATAAAATTCCTATTAAAACCAAAGTGTGTCAGGACTTTCCACAGATAAGCATGCTCAACGCGATCAAAGGCCTTCTCTTGGTCTAAAGAGATGAGACCTGTTCTGAGACCAAGTAGATTAGAGACGTCTAAGACACCCTTGACTAGTTGGATATTATCAAAAATGGACCGCTCAGGTACACAGTATGTTTGATCTATGTGTATAACCTCTGCCATGACCTTCCCCAATCTAGTGGCCAACACTTTAGAAAAAATCTTGTAATCTGTAGAGAGCAGAGCGACTGGACGCCAGTTCTTCAGCTCGTTCAGATCGCCCTTTTTTGGTAGTAGGGTGAGCACTGCTCTCTTACAAGATAGTGGTAACTCCCCCCTACCTAAACATTCAGTGAGCACCTCTTGAAAGTCCTCACCCAGAACTGGCCAAAAGGCCTTATAGAACTCAACAGACAAGCCGTCAATACCTGGCGCCCGCCCATTCTCCATAGCCATAAGGGCATTGTGAAGCTCCTCTAAGGATATATCTTCACCAAGCATCGTAACTGAATCCTCGCAAAGTGTGGGTGAATTCTGAAAAAAATCAGCCTCCACATCTGTGTGTTCATTGTGCTCATTTTTGTACAGATCAGCATAAAAGAGAACAGCTAGCTTCCGTATCTCAATCGTGTCAGTCACTAGGGTGCCAGACTGGGCCCGTAGAGCATGAATATATCTTTTTTGACCATTTTTCTGTTCAAGATTGAAAAAGAACTTGGAGGGAGCATCCATCTCCGAGATGCTTCTGAAACGTGATCTAATTAATGCGCCTTGAGCTTTGAGCCGTATTAGTTCAGATAATGCCACCTTCCTTGTGTTGTAAGTCTCAGTGTACTGCCCAGTACCAGATGTTCCCATCAGGTTCTGCATTTCCATTATGTCAACTTCAAGGTTCTTGAGGGACATGGTTATGCCTTTTGTGACATTGCAAGTGTAACCTTGGCAGAATTGTTTAATTTTCGTTTTTGTTATATCCCACCACTGAGACAGTGAGGAGTAAAGCTCCTTGTCTGCCTTGAGTACATTCCAGAGATAAATAAAACATTCTTTAAAATTGAAATCATCTAAAAGTGATGCATTGAAATGCCAGTATGCACTCTTGGGTTTAACATTACTTGCACTTATGTTACACATCACCATGCTGTGGTCCGAAAAACCAACAGGGTGGATGGTACAAGAGCTAAATTTGTTCATATGATGTCTAAAAGTATAAAACCGGTCAAGCCTAGCTAATGACACCGTGTTTCCCCTGAAGTGCGCCCAAGTGTACTGTCTCTCACTTTGGTGCAGGTTCCTCCAAATATCGCATAAGTTACTCTCAACTATCACCTCAATGAGATGGCTACGTGAAGACATGTGGGGTTCAGCATGATTCCGATCAAGTCTTGCCTCTGTGCAATTGAAATCCCCGCCTAGGATAAGGAGTTCATTATCACTACAGTTCTTCACTGAGGCATTCAACGTTTTAAGAAAAGCTACTCTATCTGTGGCGGAGGTCGGTGCGTAAACACACATGAAAACAAAAACGTCATTCTCAAACGTAGCGTGTACTTTTAAAAGCCTCCCCTTAATCACTTCTTCAATGCTGTATGACTGGGGAATAAAGCTGCATGAAAACAACAGTGCCACTCCAGCACTGTCAGACGTGTTATGACTGAGAATAGTCAGCCCATTCCACTCTCTTGCCCAATCTGTAGCGTTATTGATATCACTATGAGTCTCTTGTAAAAACACAACATCTGTTGCCTTTTGCTGTAAAAGCTCATAAATTTGAGCTCTTTTTCTAAAGTCCCTTCCTCCGTTAATGTTAAGGGTAGTAATCCTAATATTGTTCATATGTTCATATAAAGAAGGAAAGAGACAGAGAAAAAACACGTGATAGAAGAGAAAGCCGCAGTTAATCCGCGAGTGCATCGCTATTTTCTTTCTTAAGTTTACCAATAAGTTTCCGGAGACGGTGAAGTTCCCTGTCATCAAAGGCCCCTTCCCGTCTATGATGACAGACATCGTTTATAAACTGCATACTGTCAAGGAAATGATCCTCGACTCGAACCCCCCTTTTCCCTTTTGTTTCAGCCAAGAAATTACTAATGTGACTAGCACTGTACATCATCATCACATTATCACTACCAGACCAGGAAAACCTGCTCGAATCGGTGGAATAGCCATCACTGTCCGACTCAGTATAGTTAACATGTCCTTTCTGTTTAGCCTGCTTATTTGTGCTGTGATCATCGTTACGGCTAGATTTCCTTTTGGGCATTTTAAAAACAGTTGTTTCGGCCTCCATGTCACTACCATCTGACACGCACGGAGCAGTTTTACGGGCTACTTTTAGTTTCGGGTCTGAAGCTAGTAAGTGCGTTAACCCACCTGAGGCGGACGTAGGCCTACCCGCAGCAGCAGACGCACCACCAGGCTCACTCCCACTCGGCAAAGACTCCGACTCATCAGCCTTTTCCTTAACAGTCACATCAAACACAGCTGATGCAATCGTTGGTGAAACCAATTCAAATGCAGGCTCGGCTGCAGAGGATTTATCCTCTGTAACGATCGCCAGTACAGGCGCAATCGTCGGGGTTTTCTCGGTGGTTTGATCGGACTCAGTCACAGCGGACTCCTCCACCATAAGCTCAGCCCTACCCAACACAGTAGTGGTGGATGTCCCCGCAAGCTCAGGCCTATCTGCCGTAGACACCGAGCTGCTAGGCTCGGGTTGGTTATCCCCGACTGTGGCAGACTCCTCCGCCACAGACCCACCTGTCGTAGGTTCGCCTCCTTCGGCACTGGCTGCTGCGGGCATTCGCCCTCCAGCATCCTCACTGTGAGATTTAGATGGGCACGCGCGAACAAGATGTCCTATCATCCCACAACCAAAACATTTCATAGCGGTATCAGATGTCGCAAAAACTATATAGTAAGACCCGTCAACGTTAAAACGGAAAGTCAAATTGAGCTCATCACCGCTGTCTAGGATCATGTAAACTTGTCTCCTAAAGGAGACAATATGCTTAAGTAATGGCGATTTGCAGCCAATTGGAATTTTCTTGATTGGAGAAACAAGTTTACCATAACGCAAAAGCTCAGTACTAATTAATCGGTCAGAAAGAAACGGGGGAATATTCGAAATGACGATCTTAGTCGAGGGCAAACTCAGGGGTACAACAGGATTGAACGTGCCATTAAGCACAACACCACTTTGGACAATGTCATTTGCCTTAGCAATACTGTTTAGGAAAACAACAACAGCGTTCTTCATTCGCGAAGCTGATACAATATTACCGTGACCCACAATTTCTCCAATCGCCAAACTACAAACCTCCACACTAACATCAGAGATCACCTTCACGCCATGACGACGTGTCAAGGCCTCAAATTCCATTGTTACACCCCGACCAGCTGTAAGCCGGGTGCGGGGGTTCTGCTTCACTTTCAACCCCAAAACAGTCAACCAAACTAAGTCCCAACAATAAGATAAAAACAATGATACAACACATATAAGGACAAACAAAAGATAGAGTTTAAAGATAGCCACAGACAGCGCTCAGTCGTACTCACACTCACGCTCCTCACGCAATCCCAGCATGCACTCGAGAGAGAGAGAGAGAGAGAGAGAGAGAGAAAGGCATAAGTAATTGAAAAAGAAAGAGGGGTCTGGTGAGAGAGCAAGGATATATAGAAAGGGAGAAAGGTGCATGAAGGAAGAAAAAACCTCATCAAAGCGTGATGAGGGGGAGGGGTGGATAGCATCGGGATGGGGGGTGTAGATGTACACGTTTAATTCCTTTCATCCAGGAACCTCTATTCCTTCTTCCACCCTGCTTTCAAAAAAACACAGGCTCCTCTCTTCCCCACTGGCTCCAACTAGCTCACAAACATTCCCTCGCTTTTTCAGCCTCTCCCTCTCCTGCAGAGGCTATAAATCTCTAGCTCCATACCCCCCCCTCCTCCTCCTGCACCGACTCCCTCCCTCTCTCAGAAAGCATGGCACAGAGCGACCTGGATGCTGGGAGCTGACAGCAGGGCCGCATCAGCAGAAAAACCCTCATAATACGGAGACATTACGCGGCTGAATGCAGGGCCCCACAAATAACTTTTATTCCCCACATCACCGCTCTCTCCAGGAGACAGGCAGCAGGCCATGGGGGCAGGAGGCAGGAGACAAAGGCTCGGGTGGCGGGTGGTGGGGATGCTATGTGAGAGCAGAGAACCAGCATCCTGGACACTTCTCTGGGAGATATATCAGTTTTAATATTCAAGTGAGGACAACAAACTTCCCTCACACACACACACACACACACACACAGACTCTCTCTCACACACACACACACACACACACACACACACACACACACACACACACACACACACACACACACACACACACACACACACACACACACACCAATAAACTCAATAAACTAACAGTGATATCACATATATGGTTCAGCCATTCAAAAACAGCATTTTGAATAGTTAGGCATCACAGAAACAACATTTCTCTACATTTGACACCCAGTGCTATTCAAAATATTTTCGAAATGTGTATTGTGTGCATGTGTTTGTCTGTCCATCGATGGAACGCACCGAGACTTTATGACCACATCATCAGCAGTACTCACTTACGGCTGTGTTAATCCCAGATGTAGTAATTACACAACTCCAAACGCAAGCCATAAAACGGCGCTGGATCAGTAGGTCAATAATATAGAGGTCCCTTGTGGCTTCGCCTTCCAATAAAATTACCTTCATAAAAGCAATTAATAAGGTCAAACAAATGGCCTCTCCTCCAAACGACTTCAGTAGAGCCGCCTATGGGGTGAACAGGCCGCTCTTGACAGAAAGAGAGAGAGAGAGAGAGAGAGAGAGACAGACAGACAGAGACAGAGAGAAAGTATTGCACTGTCGAAGGGCAACCTTTCCACTCAATCCACCCAGCAAGTCGGGGCTTGTCAAGGCTCAGCCTGTCTGTCCATACAGTGCTTTGGACAATAGCCAATGTTAATTATATTTCCTCGGAGTTAAGCCAGAGAATAATTATTTAAAAATAACGTCCCTGCTTGCCTTCTTGGACGCCTGCTAAAGAGCCAGTTTCATGCTTAAGAGCCACGGTGCCAGTGGACACGGAGAAGGCTCTGGGCCTGACTCACGACAGAACAGGGCCAGAACTGGTCAAAGTCTCAGTCCAACACCGCTGCTCATTAACACTTGCAGTGGTTTCAAACAAGTTGAGCCTCTCTTCAGAAAGGTACTGGTCAATGTAGCCAACATACAGTTGAAGACACCAAGCAAAACTAAAAAAAGAAGACGACTGATTCAGAATCACCCTGCTGCCAATACAAACATATCAAATTGAAGAGAGACGAAACAGAACAGGAAGAAATAACAGACCTGTGATTCAGATGTGTGATGCATTGGCCAGAGCCAATTATGACGCGGCAATAATCCAATTCACACAGAGAGCGTGCAAGCCCTAATTATGAATAATAAAAATGTTTGCTAATCAGTCATCGCACTACAATTTATCCTCCGCACAGGGGAATTAATTTAGACAGACTATCAGACTTCTCACCCCGAATATCAATGGGTGATTTCGCATATAGGACAAGCTTTTTTCAATCAACAACATCCACTGAGGACCTCAAAGCAATATTTTTTGTGGCTAGTGGAACAATCAAATCGACATAGAAACACACCCGGCTGTCAGAACTAATTGTTTTGTAACCAGTTAATCGGATATCTCGCACTCAGCACTTAGACTTGATAGATTTATTAACAACCACGTACAGCACAGCTGATTATGGGGAGGCAAAACATCAGTGGCAAACCATTCATTTCGATATAAGCCTGTAGCTCAGAGACGATTGGTTTCAAGACCATTTAAAATTAGATGCAACAAGCTGTCATAGATAAATACATAAATACATATTTAACCCATTTACTTCTAAAATGCCTGCTAAAAACGCCTATAGAATCCTATGGCATTCTAGACTAAATAACCTTATTTCCTGAGGGTTTTCCGAAAAAATACTAAGAATTGTCAACGTCTACCAAAACCTTAATATCTAAGCCTCTGTACACCTAAAAACATGAAATAAAAAGCATGCTGCGCTACGCAGCAACCAGCAGGAGATTCAATGTTGCGCTATGCAGCAACCGGCGGGAGATAGAATGTTGCGTCGTGCAGCATCCAGCGCGAATGGGTTAAGTAAGTAAACAAGCAAAATAAAATGAATCTAAATTAGGCAAATAAATCCAAGATTCTAAATATACATAAAAGGAAACAAGCAGATAGTAAAAAGCGAATGACAGGTGGGGCTCTGCCCAGCTCTGAGGAGAGAGACTCAGCAGAGTGAGAGAATCAGTAAGTGTTTCCAGGCCTGAGCAACAGCACTCACTTATGCAAAGCAGCAGGCCGGGGAAGTGATGGTGGTGGTGATGTGTGTGTGTGAAGTGTGTGTGTGTGTGTGTGGAGGGATGTAAGCAGAGTCAGTTCTTTGTTTATTAAAGAGCCATTACAGACAGAGTACAAGCATTAGAGCACTCGTTCACGCTACACCGTCCTCAAGACCAGTTCAAGGACAACGCTCCCTCTCTCTCTCTCTCTCTCTCTCTCTCTCTCTCTCTTCTAACCCCATAGTCTCACCTCCCCATGCACATGCATACATACACCGCACAGGCACGGCGACAAATCCTGCTTATACATACAGTACGCTAAAATAACAAAAGCAAGGCTACGAAAGAGCAAGTGAAAGGGAAACAATTCTCTCCTTTTCTACTCTCTTCATGAAAAATTCCACCTCAAGCAATCTCTCCATCTCTCTCTTCTCCTTCTCGAGTGTTTCGAGTGTGTACATGTGTGCATATGCGTATTTAATCTGTCCACATATTACACACTTCAAACAATCCTGAAGAGGCTTTGAAGCAATTGAGCAATAAATCAACAGCAACAGCGTCGGCAGAAAAGACAAGATGGCTGAGGGCAGGTGTGTGTGTGTGTGTGTGTGCACTTCAATGCGATGTTGAATCACCTGGTTAAACATACTGGTGGGCCTACGAAGAAAGTTGGCCAAGTGACTTGACTGATCCTAGAACAGACATATTAGCACATAACTGTTCATATGGTGTTGGACTTTCAGAGGACCTATGGAGTGAGTGAGCGTGTGGATGCAGGAAGTGTTTAACCATGTGGTCGGGCCAGTGAAGGCGCTATAGCGGTTAACCTGACCCTAGCACAGATGTGGTTGCACCATAACGCCGTGACCCCTGCGTGAACTCTATTATCAGGATGCCTACAGGCCTGTCAGCTCCATCAACAACTCCTCATCACGACCACCACCAGGCAGGTGACCAAGAGTTCACTCCATCCCTTAGAGAAATACCACCCCACCTCACAGACACAGTGATAGAGTGGAACAGGGGCGCATGTGTGGTACTTTTACATCTATTCATTTTGACATGACACTCATCATTAGTGACTTGTTGTAAGGTCAGGTTGTGAGGGTGACATTGGCTCTGATCAATGTGTTGTTGCTGTGCGCATTCCACAGTTTAGGAAAAACAACATAAAAAGAGTGAACTTTATCCCATATGCTCAAGATGGAAAGATACTGCCCATAGACAAAAGACTACAACTATGGCATGACAAATGAAAGATCAAATGAAATATCAAATCAATCAATCAAATGAATGAGAGAGAGAGAGAGACAGAGAGAGACAGAGAGAGAGAGTCTGTCCAAAAGAGATTTTTTCGAGAGTCACTTGAGTTTGACACACAGATTCCTCCATGCATGCTGTCTTGGGATCTGCATGGCCACGTAACTGGCTTTGGGGCCGACGGTATTTAATCCGCGCTGATCTGATGGGATTAACACATTGGGGCCAGCCTGCTTAGGAGAAGGCGTGGTTACACACATACACATACACTCCAAACCATTCTGCCCAAAGTCACTCCGCCTTAATGAGGGAGGCACCTCATACCCACATACTACCTCCCTCAATCAATGACACATGAGTACACACACACACACACACACACACGGACACGGACACGGACACACACACGCACACGCACACGCACACGCACACGCACACGCACACGCACACGCACACAGTTACTGTCATTGTCTCTTTTCAATTACAGATCACTTCTTCAAAATGCTAGCAACACAAAGTGTGTTTGGTCTGCCAGTGGAAAGATGTAAAGTACAGCGAGAGAGCGAAGAGCAATAGAACATGCCTATCTGGACATAAACCAGATTCCGCTGTGCCGCTGCGCTCTGCCAGACATACACATATTTAATGCCCTGACAGGCTTCTCTGGCCATCACGACAACACAGAACAGCAGCCTGAGTGCAGACCGCACGCCCTCTGGACACACTGGCCTTCACCCACATCAAGAGCACTGGGGTGGACAAACAGCGAGAGGGAATAAAATGCCTGACATGTCAAGACATCCGATGCTGGCTGCCTAGCGTTGTGTGCTGCTGCTGCTATGCTAGGCCATAATATACGGACTCAAATAATGGATATAAGAAATAAGCGGTGAGCTATATGGCACACAGCTGTGGCTGTCCTCTGAACAACGCTACACAAGAGAGTGAGGGAGGGAGCGAAAGAGAGTGGGAGGAAGAAAGAGAGAGAAAGTGAGGGAGGGAGAGAAAGAGAGAGAGAAAGTGAGGCAGGGAGAGAAAGAGAAAGGGAGGAAAAGAGAGAGAGAGAAAGTGAGGGAGGGAGAGAAAGAGAGAGGGAGGAAGAGAGAGAAAGTGAGGGAGGGAGAGAAAAGACAGGGAGGAAGAGAGAGAGAGAGGCAGGGAAGGAAGGAGAAAAGCACACAAGCGGCAAATTCAGTCGGTGGGAGTTGGCCCTTCAATGTGAAGAGGATGACCTTTTATTGCCTGGAGGGCAGTAGCAGCCCGTGGAGACATCCTCCATAATTCACCTCAATTAAGGCCACCTCTCCTTCTGCTTCTCAGCTCTCTTCTCTGCTGCGCTCCTCTCCTCTCGCCAAAGGTCTTCCACGGAGCCTCCTCGCAGGCATCTTTTGATAGGAATTCCACGCAAGCCATGACTCTTCATAACACCCTCCCATTGACTGCACTGCATTTCATCAAGCCAATCCCCTCAAGACCACACAAAAAATTAGACACCACCTATCTGACAGCTAGGCTAATTGAATTTTACCTCTTAGACACCCCCCTGTCATTTTGGCTACGGTCCCCCTTTTAAAGCCCACCTCCCCTTTTCTTCCCATGTATAAATATGAGAACTTAGTCATTATATAGAAAGCAGTTGCCCATTAGGCGAAGGAGCCATTTTGGAAATTGCGGCAAATCTTCCATGAAAATACATTTCATCTAATGTTCTGGTCACGCTCGGGGTGTACTGTGCAGCCCATATCCATAAAGCCAGAGTGTGGAAAATTACCTTGGCTGTTTGATTAGAGCTACACCGCCAGAGGGAGGGGAAAAGGAGGAAGTAAGAGGGGTTGAGAGGGATAGAGAGAGAGAGAGAGGAAGAGAGAGAGAGAGAGAGAGAGAGAAAGGGAGATGGAGGAAAGAGTGACATGCATGAATAAAGAGAGAGAAAGGGTGGGCAGAGAAGGACGTAAATCACACAAAAATGGAGGAAGAGAGAATAAGGGGGGGGGGGGTTGAGAAAAGTGAGATAAGTGTCTAAGAGGGAGTGAAATGTAAAGGAATGGAGTTCATTCTTCATACAGGATGAAATTAAAAATATCACTCAGTAAAAGATCAAATCAAACTTCTTTTTAATTAAATTTCAGATAACGACTCCTTTTAGGGGACACTCGGATTATGAATCATGCTTCAGCAGCACAGGCTGGAGTACAACAGGACCCTGAGGACACAGGGCCACACCAACCTCTCCCACGCCATCCCACACATACATACTGCATATGACACACATCGCATTTCCTCATTAAATCCCCCCGTAGGCTAGGTCTGGATATAGACATCTTCATGGCTTTAATATAACAACATTGCTACTGTTCTGCTACACATGCCAGAGAGAAATCACCAATCACCAACGAAGACAGTCCAAGCAGTTATAGTAAAATAACAATTCTGGAACATTCTGCAGTTGTTATTTCCAATTGCACTTCATCATCCACCATCACACATTGGGGAGGGTAAATCCTATAATGATTTCATGGAATAAGAGCAGGTAATGGCACAGCCCATTCTCTAACCTCACCACAAGTATCACCACCCAGTGAGCTGCATGTGCTCCCCACCACTCAACAGCAGCTGAACAGGCAATGAGTGGATTTCTTGGGCACAGGTCACACCTCCACAAGTGCACCGCCGCACAAGGCCGAGGGCTACACTGCGACACAGACAAAAACCTGAAATTGGTGGATAATGACAGCCGGTTGTAGTGGCAACGGCAAACATATTCTCCTACTTGAGCTCAACGTCTTCTTTCAACAATTTGAATCCTGTGTGTGTGTGTGTGTGTGTGTGTGTGTGTCCTATGGTTGAGAGGCACAGATTCAACACCAGATGGTTTACCAAATGAAAATGGCACTTGTAATGCCTATGAGGTACTACACAACTCATTAACCAATTAAACAACAACAAAAAAATATCATGCCATTCACACAGGTTTCCAGCTTCACAGAGACCATTGTGGTGTGTTAAACGAACTGGAAAATGTGGTATGACTCACAATAAGTAAATGACTTCAAATCATCAGTTGTAGAAAAGCACTTGCTGCCTTTGTTTCACACGAACGATTCAACAAGAAATCTGCTGGAGATTCATAGCTTCAATAGATATAAATGATAATATGAGCAACATCCAAACCTATTCACACAGAACAGGCCATCAAGAGCTTGGCACACATAACATATCAGAAGACAAGGTGAAAGTCCTTATTAAAACAGTTTAGGGCAACATGTTAAGCCTACCATCACAATCTCAAACATTTATTCTGGTTCATAGTCTGATTCAGATGATGGAGTGTCCATCAGTGAATCTTTCATCGAACCCCCAAATGTTTCACACCCAAAGGAACATGGGATGTCCATAGTTTTGCACTGTCATGTGACAGCCAACGTGCTACCCCAAAACTGCAGAGGATTCTAAACAGAGGCCTCAAATATCCTCCTCCAGCTACACATAAAAAGGAATGGGAAATGCTTTACTTGCACTTATTAAAAAGGAAAAAAGATTGTCCTATCAGTTCCTTCAAAAAGAGGAACAGCTTGGTGGGGGAATAATCGTTCCTCCTTTGAATGTTTTTTTACCAATTAAGTAACATGATCTGATTCTGACTCAATGTGTGATTGCTCTCTGAAGTTTCATAATCTCCCTCTTCCATGCAACATTGCCGAGTTAAAAGAATTAATTATTCCACTGAGCTCTGAACAAGCACAGTGGAAGCAAGAAATGTCTGTTAAGCGGAAGGCCCTCAATACTTATTTTGACTCTTATCAAAACGCCACAGCAGAACACCTCTGATTTTAAATACATGGAAGATTGGAATTTTGAACATCAAATGACGGAGCAACATCTAACGACATGTCATCAGACCTCTCCCCTTCCATATGTGTTTCTTTATTTGCTGAAAATAACAGCTCATTCGGTAAAGACAGAGAGAAGATAACACTATTTCGAAATCGAACGCTGACGCTAGCTTTTTTTTCTATGTAGGCGCGGGTTTGCGGTTTTTTTTAAGGTGGCCTATGTGAAAAAAAACAGGATCATCATTCACAATTTAAGAACTACAGCTAAATCTATGACGAAAGTTCTAAAAACACATGCCACGAAATCTGGGAGACTCTTGGCGACATCCTGGTCGGCATTCTAGCCGTTGTCTATAACATTTGGAGTGTCAGGTAAAGGAGAAAAACTAGAATTGCTGCCAAACATGTGTAGGAATGTCAAACAAAGAACAGCCCGCGACCACTGGTGGCAGAGGAGTCGGAGATAAATGTGCTAATCGCCACGGTTTCAACGATGCGTAGCCTGCGGTCTCGTGCCTTTGCCTCTCCTCCTTCCCAGCCGTGGAGGGGAATTGGTGGGCAGCGCAGTAGCCTGGATAGCTCGTCTGCCGAGTAGGCTACAAGATGGACCTCTTTCAGTGGTTGGTATCCGCATCTTGTTATCTGGTGTTTAACCTGCGTAATGTAACCACCTTTACGCAGGCAGCTAAGTAGTAGCGTAATAGTTTTGGATACACAACGCTTAACAAATTTCAATGAAACAGAACCGTATATGTGTTCAATATAAATGCATGCAATTAGAGTCTATATGACAATACATTTGAAACAGTCAAACCATTAATTATGAATGTATCCATGTGCCCTTTTTCGCAGAAATATCAGCGACGTATCAGGAATTTTTTTTTTTCAACTTTGTTAGAGGCATACCTGCAAAATTCTAGCCCAAGTATCAAAGCCAGGTGGAGGTGAGAAAGTCTAGCGACTCAACTGCTTATTTAGTAGGCTTTACTTCAATGTTTACAAGGTCTCTTCCCTCGCCACACTGTAATTTTCCACTTCCCATGTCGGGAAAGACGCGTAACATGGCATGTGTCACCATTTAAAGACATAATAAGGACTTTACCAAACCAACACACGAATTTGCCACAATAGATCTGCATCAAAGTAACATCTGATTAATCATCATGTAGCTTGCAACAGCGCAGTCCTGATGCATGCAGTGACACTTGAGTGCTTAGAAATGCAGTGGTATATGCACTCCATCAACATGATAGCTGCAAATAGCTGTAACTAATGAACATTGCAAACACGCCATGAATGCATTCATATCAACAATTCTGCTAATTAGTTTAAATTATAGCGCACATCTCTTTCGTGATTATGTACACCGTTAATCTGAATATTTACCAGGGCCTTCTAATTCTGAGACAGAAGTGAGACTCGGACATCGATTGCAGCGTAATTAATTGCCATTACTTAAGGAACTTCGCAGCTTTATCTTTTCTGAATAATAATCACCCTAGATCAGGCCAGAGAACTTCGCAGTTCTAATACACTGGGATTTCGCAGGTTAGGTGACTAATAATGTGAGACCTTAATGTGTGGTTAATAACTTTTCAAACAACTTTAGCTGGAAAGAATTGGGGTCAATATTCATACCTTAAGTTTTTCAATTTGTTCTCCTTTTTATTAAGCACTGTTGGTACGCAATTGATGAGCTCGGTCCAGTCTGCATGTAAACCACAACTCCAACCGGTAGAAAATCGTGAAAACAGCCAGGTCTCTTTTCTGTTTGGGCGATAGCAGGTACACTTTTTCTGTCCGGGTCTGCAATCGCACGGCACCTCTAGCCTCACATTTTGAACCAGGTGCCTCCCGAAAGTGGTACCCCCGGTTTTCTGTATGTGAAGAAACACAATAACATCTTCCCCTTTGATGTCGAAATCCACCGTGCGTTCCAAGTCTCTAACTGGAAAATAGTACTTCTTCACATAATGTGGATCGGGAGTCGGGAAGATATCCGCATCGTCTTCAACGATGTAACCGTGGGGAGACCCGAAGTTCATCATCCCCGGCGCCACGTACTGATATAAAATCAGCATGAAGAGAACAGATCCGACAACAATGAACAAAAATTTACTGGTCCTCTCAACCATGTTCCTTCCAATGTGGTTCATATGTTACCATTTCCCTGTTCAATTCGCAGTGGGTGCTGAAACGCTTCGTCTTGCACTGTCCCCATACAAACGAAACGCGGCCAGAGGACCACACAAGTAAAGTAGAAATTCAGACAGACTAATAGGCTACTGGTATCTTTGCAGCATGTAGCCTAAATGGAATGGATCCGTCCAGTCCAAGTCGCTGACAGTCAATACCGCGGTGTATACCTTTCGACTTCCCGCACTGACAACCGTAGCGTTTACAAGTATGTGTTTAAAAGTGCTCGCTGCATCAGCGCGAGTCTCGATGCACAGCGACACCCACTTTTCAGCACGCTCATTCCCGACTTGCTCAAAAACGCCGAGAAGAAGCTGGAGTAGGTTTTATTGCCTAGGTTTAAATATAGCGCCCGCACTGAATTTCTCTATGAAATAATGATTTTTCCCATTCTGCGATCATGGCTAAATCACAAATAGCCTACTCGTGTTGGAAGATCAGACATCAATTTAGTGATGGACATTAGGCCTATCATGTTTCGATACAATTCAGTCATTCTGCATAAAATGAGGTCTTCCAGCTGAACACAGAAGACTTGTTTTTAAACATCGTTTCGTTTTTGCCATTGATGGTGGTGCTGACCTAGCCTGGGTGCCATTCCGAACTTAGTCCCGCCCACAACGTTTGAGGTCGGGAAGTTCGGTCTGGCATTGCTCAATAGTAGCGCGAGTATGCTCGCCCAATATCTGGCGGGCCAATCAAATTGTCAGGGCGGGCTTTATACGATGATGGACAGATGATCAACAGTAACGTAATCAACCACGTCACCAAAGCGCGCTTGGGTTGAATTCGTTTACAACAACGATGGCTGCCGCTGGAGAGTTGAGGTGTGTAGATTCTGCTATTAGGTCTGTTCTAGAAGATATCGACAGCAAATTAATTTTAAAAGAGGAACAGAGAAACGCGATCAAGGCATTTGTTGAAAAGAAAGATGTTTTTGGCGTCCTTCCTACGGGATTCGGCAAAAGTTTAATTTATCAGCTGGCTCCGTTGGTCGCTAAGAAGATGGGACACAATGAAAACCCATTGGTCATTGTTGTTTCTCCTTTGGTCGCACTCATGGAGGACCAAGTGAAAGAAGCAACTGAAATGGGCATCACGGCGATGCAACTCGGCGTGAACGACGAGGTGGATATAGCCAGCGGTCGTTGCCAGCTCCTTTTCGGAAGCCCGGAATCCTGGCTGCTGAACAACAAGTGGAGGGACATGCTAGGCTCCGATGTTTTTCAAGCCAACGTTATGGGTATCGTCGTGGACGAAGTTCATCTAACTTACAAATGGTAAGAGAATCTAACTGTCTGACTTAGTAAATAACTCCCAATGTCGTGATATGAATCCCATGTTGTAGCCTAGGTATCGTTGTACGTTCGCTAACTCAGACTTGGTACAATCATTAACGTTAGTGTGATTGTAGCGAACTAGCTGTTAAAACATTCTAATGTAGGTTACTGTTTTATTTCTATCAGTTGTCAGGCTGCAAAAGGGCAGAAGGGCATTTAGGTGTTGCTTTATGTACTCAAGCACCATACCCATATTAGTAGTCACTGTACCCCTTATAAGTGATGTATTCTTTTCAGATGTCAGTACAGTCATTAAAAAGTACTAAATGATACTACTCATAATTTCTTATTTTTACTGTTACTTATTGGTTGCTTTTTGTACTGCTATATATTCCAGGTACACCTGTGCTGACATTGACCGCTTCTGCTGATCGGGAATCCAGAGCCAGGGTTATGAAAAAGCTTCAGATGGACAATCCAATCATTTTGGCCCTGAGCCCAAACAGAACAAACATCAGACTGGGTCTGATTAAAGTACCTGGCCATACACTGGAGTGCCTACACTGGATTGTGAGGGATGTTAGTACAAAGCTTGACCCAGCAGTTAAGACGGTACTTTAATGGAGTCACTAGTTGTCTGCGGAAAGCTTTGTACTGCCATTTTGAGGAATACGCCACATCTGTTGATCTAGGACATCTGTGCTGCACTCACTGCCATTCTGTTTGTTCTTGTGAACCTGAAGGTTGTGGGGAGCTAATCCCCAAATATGAACACTTTCAAGGGGAGGTTTCATCACACCACAAACACAGAATAGTCACACCTGAGGGCACACTTTTGATCAGGGAACTGTTACAAACTTACAGGAGTAGTTTACTTCAGGACCATACAAACATACCACTTTACAGTCGACACAGCCTGCACTGCTTTTGGAGATGAACTCATTGATCAGTTTTAGAACAGTGCACACAGATATTTGACCTGGACTTCATTATCCATAATCTCCCTACATACAAGCTGGAACATGCAAAAGAGATACTATGAATTATGCATGAGGTTTTTGATGACATCGAACAGAGTCAAACTAATTTGTTTGATGACGGTGTTGTTCAGGATGACCGTGTTCAGGTTGACATGGATTACACTGGTTACTTTGATGACGAGGATGAGGATAAGATACAATCATCACCAAGTAACTTGGAATCAGGCTTGTCAATGTTGAAGATCTCAGACTAGCTTCAAATTCAGGCTCAAATTTGTAGCTTCAGGGTCCTGTTGTTGTGCAAATGCCTTTTTTTACCTCTGTTACATTAATATTTTTTAATAAAATTAAAATGGTTTATACTTCTCTACTGGTTGGTGATGTTTCTGCATTTAAAAGACAAACAATAAGACATGTCAATAAAGATTTTTAATATCTACACATAATAGGTAATGTTTGAAGATATACTCTGAACTTTGAACATACAACCAATAAGAAAACACACACAAGAATGTGGATACTACTTAACTATTATATGAAAACACAATTATTTACATTGTCATTTATGAAAACAATATTTACAAATTACCATCACCATTTACATTTCACATTTACTTAATTATTTAAATAGGCACATTTTGCCAGTCCATTATTTTCTCCTGGTAATTCAGCTTTGCCAATAAGTTTCTCTTGAAATTCGGGAATGCATGATACAAGGATACAAGGAAGTTTATTGTCACATGCATATAGTTACTGGAAGTAAGAAATGCAGTGAAATTAAGTATGGTGTCAGCCTATTTGTGCATTTATGGGGGGGGGTAAAAAGTGCAGTAGAAGAGGGGTTTAGTAGATTAAGTGGCAAGGGCTGCATAAGAAAGGTGGGGGAGGATTGCGATTGGGGGGGGGGGCACCAACAAGGAGCACCCAAGAGCAACAGGGGCAAGGAAAAACTCCCTTACCAAGGAAGAAACCTTGGGCATATCCACGGCTCAAGGGGCTAACCCAACTGCCAAGGGTCTTGGTGTGTGTGTTGGGGGGATGACAAGGGAGATGGGATAGTGTGCTGTGTATGTGGGGAGAGGGCAGTGTGCAATATGTGTGTTGGAGAAGCTTCCTCATGAGACAATGTGCTGTGTATTGGGGGGCGGGGGCAGTGTGCTGTAAGTATGTTGGGGATGTGTGTTGGAGAAGCTTCCTGATGAAATAATGTGCTGTGTATGTAGGGGAGAGGGGGGGGGCAGTGTACTGCAAGTATGATGTATGTGAGTGATGACAGTGAAGATGTGTGTGTGGGCGGGAGGGGAGTGAAGCAGTGACTGTGTGTGTGTGTGTGTATAGTGTGTGTGTGGGTAGGTGGGGGCAGTATGCTGTAGGTAAGTAGAGGATGTGTGTTGGAGAAGATCCTGAAGACAATGTGCTGTGTATGTAGGGAGGGGGGGGGGGCAGTGTGCAGCAAGTATGTAGAGGAGGCTTACTGTAGTGTGCTGTATGTATGTGAGGTGATCACAGTGATGATGTAAGAGTGTGTGTTTTTTTTGTGTGTGTGTGTGTTGGGGATGGGGGGGGGGGGGACAGAAAGGCTAGGCAATCAAGGACATGGGTAGATAGATGGAGGAGAAATCAAAAATAATAAATAAAAAGTTCTATAGAGATGTGCAAAAGTTGGAGAAAGTCAGATATGTGTGTGTGTGTGTGTGTGTGTGTGTGTGTGTGTGTTTTGACGTGTGATGAATAAGAAAATAAATAAAAGGTCTGCAGCATAGGGAGAGGGATGTAAAAGTGCTAAAAGTCATGTAGGTGTGTGTGTGTTGGGGCGTGGGGGGGATGGGGTCATGAGTGCTGAGGAGTGGATGAGTGCAAAGTCAGTATAGTGTGAGTTCAGAGTTGGGAAATGTTTGAGAGTGCTGAGGAGTGAATGTGTGCAAAGTCAGTATAGTGTGAGTTCAGAGTTCGGATGGCCTGGGGATAAAAACTTCTCCTGAGCCTCTCAGTTCTGGCTTTGTGACTACATAGGCGTCTTCTTGATTTCAGCGGTAGGAATAATCCATTGTTAGGATGAGAAGAGTCCTTCAGAATCTTTTGGGCTCTTAGGAGTACTCTTCTGGAATAGATTTCTTGTAGAGCAGGGAGTTGAGTTCTTATAGTACGTTCAGCTGAGCGCACTACTCTCTGCAGAGTACTACAATCTCTAACTGTGGAGTTCCCATACCAGGTGATGATGCTACCAGTTAGAACACTCTCAACCGCTGAAGTGTAGAAGGCCTTCATGATGGATGTAGAAACTTTGAATTTCCTTAGCTGACGAAGGAAGTAGAGTCGTTGTCTGGACTTCTTCAGAACATGTTGAGTGTTAACAGTCCATGTTAAGTCTTCAGTAATGTGGACACCAAGGTATTTAAAACTTGTGACTCTCTCTACAGGTTGCCCGCTGATCATTAGTGGGGTGTAACTGTAGTTCTGCTGCTTCCTTCTGTAATCCACTACTATTTCCTTGGTTTTATTGATATTCAGTGTCATGAGACTGCCTGCCTGGGTGATTTTTGTTGGGAAAGTTGTGTCTCCCTGAAAATGTTTACCAGTGTTAAAACGTCCTGTTCTCGGGCCACATGATGAATGCCAGCCGGCCTTGTCAGCTCCAGCTCTGTGTCCGTTTTGTCCATTAGCTCTTTGACGATGCCAATGGACCTACTGATTCTGGCTGCTGACATTTCTGACATGTTTGGTCCCAATCCTCTCATAAATGATTTGAGAAAATTGTTTAGGTGTTCCAGGTGGAGGTCAAGTGGATGGAAAATGGGTGACAACCTGAAATATAAGTGAACACGTCAGTGTGAAGAATTACAGTATAGCCTAATAAGTATAACGTGCATTGACAATACATTGGATAATACAGACTGTTAAATATGGTGACACCAGATGCAATTGCTGAGCAGGTCAGAGAAACACTGCCCACCCCCCACAGAGGTGCCAAGCACAGAAGTGGGGGTTGGATAACATGCTAGTCCATTACAAAATGAAGTTTCTACATATTGACAAAGTGACAGAGGCCAACTTACACATCAGGTACAAGTTTATCCTGGTAACATTTGCTCACACTACACTGAAATTCGGGCTGGCTTCCAGAATACTAGGCATGTCAAAATATGACTAGATGATTTAATCATTGATAGATTTCACGGAAATGAGGAGTGTGGGAATGCACAGTGTTTATCACATTGGACAATAATCACGACTCACTATTAACTCATGTGAAACGTGGCAATCGAGGTCATAGTCATATCATAAGAAGTAGAAATGTATTAACAAGCTTACCTCTGTAATGCTTCTTCGCGTTTTTGTACCGGTTGAAGTTGACGGATTGGGGCAGAACTTCTTCAGAGTCCGGGGCGTCTCTGATGCCTCAGATGAACACGGTTCTTCAGGCTGGTCTCCTTCGTCTTCTGTCCATTTTTTAAACACGGGCATGTCGCGTTCCAACCGTGTTATAAAGTTCTGACAGGACCGACAAATGCGATGCGATTTGTTTGCAGTGTTGTGGAGTTGTAATCCTAAACGGATAACTTGATCGTATATGCATTCACCTTTACTGTTTCTCTCAAAAATGAGGTTCGTGTGTTGAAGAACTCCGTGTATCCTTACATTATTTTTACAACACCTGCGAAAATCGCTCACATTTTCTTCGTCTAGCGTGCAGTTGAGTTCTGTTGACATCAACTATGCGTCGCTTAACATACGTCACACACTCCGTTGCTCTGATTGGTTGTAGGTCTATCCAATTGAGTGCAGAGGCATTTTTTTTCCTGGTTCGTTTGAAACACGCCCCATAATCACAGCTCTATGGAGCAGTATCAGACTCAAATTCTGACTAGAATTGAGTATGACTACGTCAGGCTAGTGCTGACCTACTGCTAATGATAATGGGGTACAAATATCCGAGAAACACAAAACCAATATGTTTGAGCCAGACATGGCTTTGAACACCTTTCCACGGCTAGTGGGCAGCACTGAGAGGCGCTTGCTCTGCAACTTTGAACATTTGACTTGTGTGTTTTGCCGTGTGCTTGGTTCGTTTTCTCTTGGGAATGTGTGAAAGCCTATTAATTGCTTTTCTACTGATGTTTTGACTGGAGGAGGTATGGTAATATTTATCACAAGTCAACTGCACTGTGATTCATGAGAATCCTTTTATGGATAAAGCAGTAGGCCTAACAGTAGGCTATGTGATGAAGGTTGGAGGTTTGAGAAACTCCCTTGACACATTCACATCCTCAAACATTAACAACCAGCACTTCATATGGCTGAGTATAAATAGGCTACAGCACAACACATGGAAATTGCATATTAGTTTGGATAATCTCTTCTGGTTCTGAAGTTAAGCTTCACATTAATAAATGTGTTTGGGGGACATTTGATGGCCTTCCACACTTAAAGATATGATAGATATATAGATAGATATATAGATAGATAGATAGATAGATAGATAGATAGGTAGATAGATGGACATCGATAGACATCACTCCATGTTCCACAGCTAAGAATGTGGCCACAGAATCACATAACACATAAAAAATGTAACACATGACAGCACATATACCATGTGACATGTATTCCATCCACACAACACATATAGCATGTAACATATGTCCCATCCACACAGCACACATAGCATATAGCATGTAACATATGTCCCATCCACACAGCACACATAGCATATAGCATGTAACATATGTCCCATCCACACAGCACACATAGCATATAGCATGTAACATATGTCCCATCCACACAGCACACATAGCATATAGCATGTAACATATGTCCCTTCCACACAGCACATATAGCATGTAACATATGTCCCATCCACACAGCACATGTAATGTGTAACATATGTCCCATCCAAACAGCACATAGCATATAGCATGTAACATATACCCTATCCACACAGCACATACAGAATGTAACATATACCCCATCCACACAGCACATATATAACATGGAACATTTATTCCATCCACACATGTAACATACTGTGTGTCTCATCCAAACAGCACATATAGCATGTGACATAACATTGAACCCCCATTCAAAAAACATACCACTTTGGAACACACAAATAGGGGCAGCCGTGGCCCACTGGTTAGCACTCTGGACTTGTAACCGGAGGGTTGCCGGTTCGAGCCCTGACCAGTGGGCCATGGCTGAAGTGCCCTTAAGCAAGGCACCTAACCCCTCCCTGCTCCCCAAGCGCAGCCGTTGTAGCAGGCAGCTCACTGCGCCGGGATTAGTGTGTGCTTCACCTCACTGTGTGTTCACTGTGTGCTGTTTGTGTTTCACTAATTCACCGATTGGGTTAAATGCAGAGACCAAATTTCCTTCACGGGATCAAAAAAGTATATACTTATACTTATACTACTAGATACATCACTGTGAAACTCAAATCCATATGGCATGTTAAAGATGTATGTCAGCTTGAAATCAATGAGAATTTATTCAGAAAATTAGCAGGATGGAATCATGAGCACCTTTTTATTTAGGGGATCATATATTTAAACACAAAGCTTTTTTTAATTTTTGCAATTTCATCCAGTTTAATATTGTGTTGAGCTTTGTAAGTGTGTACCATGGTTAGACTGCATGTGTGCTAGTTTAACTGAAGAGTCGTTAATATTCTTCGAGTTCAGATAAACACTCCCTTCAGAGTAACAGAATTATTAAACAGCTTTATGCAAAGTTCTGTGCAGCCTAACAACCCCCTCTTTTGATGCTCACTAAATCTTCTCCTCGTTTAGGCCTCCTCATCACCGAACGCCCTGAACGCCGAGCTAATTACTGTAAGTCAAACAAATGTTGTTTGCAAGTTAGCCTCTTAAACACAGCTAGTGCTGCTAAAATCGGCATGTTTTTATTTACCATGCCACAGCTTTGCCCAGGAGCATGGGCCTACCCTCATCATTTGATATCATGATTATCGCGCCCGCGGCTCAGCTTGGCTAATGAAGCCATGCTGATGCTCCACAACGTGCCACCATTTGTTGCTGAGTTACTTTACCAGGATGGATGTTATGGCGAGCTGTGCACCCCCGCTCCCCACCCCCCACCCCCTCGGAACCGCTCCGCAGTGCTGACACCCTCTTCATCACAAGGCCGAGTTCATCATGCATAGTAATTACATTTGCACACATATCCCGTCATCCATTTCACACCAGGAAGAGTCCAATCGCAGCTTTAATGTTATTCTTCCCCCTCCAAATGCAAAAATTATGCAGCATACATAATACTCTGACCCCAATAAACAGAGGCCGACTCTGAAACATAGCTGCCTCAGTTCTGGGCCCAAGTGGCTCAGACACAGTTCCATTCAGGAGCCATCTGCTGTTCTGATTTGCTTTGATCACAGGAACACTACACCAAAGCAGTGAGAGAGGATGTCACTTTGCTCTGCAGTGTTTTTTCCTTCTTGATGTTTGGGGGAAACGCATCACGTCAGGTCACCCGAGGATACGACAGCACCCTCTCCTCTTTTGACCGAATCATTGTATCCTTAGAAAACAGATGAATGGCAGTCTGCAGCAGACTGGAGTAAACACTAAAGCCACAGAGAAAAGCACCCATCAGAAATTTCCCAACAAAACAACTTTTTTATTTAGAGGAAGCTTCCGCCGTGACTGGTTTCAATCTGACTGCCACTCAAAATGGGGTAGAGTAAAACAAACCGCCTTTTGAAAAAAAAATCACACAATTACCCCCAGACCAAGGGAGAGAGAGAGAGAGACAGAGAGCGCATCTGCTTTTGATTACAGGCTTTGACAGAAGGCACATGTTCACAAGTCACAGTAGCACAAGCAGCTCCCAGCTCTGGCTTACATGTCACAGTACTGACAGGAGATACTCTCTCCACTTTCACTCCACAAAGGACACAAGAGATGGAGTGGGAAGTGTCAATGAGACTAGTAGTGCTTTGGCAGATCTGGCTCAGATGTGGTCAAGATATGACTGACGGCTAATAGATATGATAAAAGAAATCAGCTGTCCTTATAGCGGAGAGTGTTTGGTGAAGGAAGGAGAGAGAGAGGGTAATGAGTGTGTATGACAGTGAGGCCATGTTAGATCAATAGAAGTAGATCTGGTGTGGGGGAGGGGTGTCATGGACAGACAGAGGCTGACAATAACATAGCTGGCCATAATCTGGTCAAGGTGCTCTAGGGATCTGAACAGATTTTTTTTTTTAAAGTTTTTCTAGTGATGGGTGTTGCTCTGATAGATATGGGCTTGATTTGAGGTATGTTTCCTGAAGGACGACTTTTTTAAATGACCACAGTAATTCAGAGAGTTTCTAAAATGGCTCGCTGTAATTTAAACGGTTGGACACAGGCACCGGCACAGCACATTTTTTTAAAAATGGACTCCTAACCTCAAGGAAAAGAGCTTATGTTGTTTACACAACTGCCTCTACTGCTGCCTGTTTTAGGACTTGTGCAAGTGTCAGTTAATATATGCACATGTCACATAATATAGTTTCCATGTGAGCATGTTTTATTGCTTTCACAAATCAGGTTGTCTACGAGTAATTTAGCTCCAGGTTCTTCACGAACATGCAGTGTAGTTTCAGGAGAGGTGCGGCGCTTTTCCGGCCACACCTTTACGCAGTCACGAACGGCTCTGTTCACTGGGACCCGGGGGCCCGGGGGCCCCAGCTAATCCAGACCAACCGAAGCACTTAGGGGCATGGGTATCGCTACGTCTGGGAGGGATTCTGACTTAGAGGCGTTCAGTCATAATCCCTCAGATCGCTCCTCAGCCAAGCGCACAAACCAAATGCAGTCTTTCAGTTTTGAACAAATTTGCGCGACATGGTTATGAGTATATATAGTCTTTTGATCCCGTGAGGGAAATTTGGTCTCTGCATTTATCCCAGTCCGTGAATTAGTGAAACACACTCAGCACACAGTGAACACACAGTGAGGTGAAGCACACACCAATCCCGGCGCAGTGAGCTGCCTGCAACAACAGCGGCGCTCGGGGAGCAGTGAGGGGTATTCATACTGAAAATCAAGATCAAGTGAGCTTTTGCCCTTCTGCTCCACTGGAGGTTTCTGCTCAGTCATATCAGGCCCAGGGACAGACACTGTTCAGGAATGAGGTGTTGAATGTTGAATCAATCCACTTAGTTGAGATTGTGTTGCTTGCTCCAAAAAGCAACAATGCATGTCATTACATCGATCGACCCAATCTAACAGCAAAACAAATAGCTTCAATTTTCCTGACTAAGTGCATAATTGAGTATTTTTACTCAAACAAACACAATAATGTGGCCCTCAGTGCTATGCATTTGTTTTCTGTTGAGGTCATTTCAACTGTTTAGAATAGAGTTCAATCAAATCATACTTCTGCATAATAACGTCACAGCTATGGCTCCAGTGATTCTTTCTCCCTGATGTATTTTGAAATGTCACCCTGTTCTTACTCTGGGTTTAATGCTGCCAAGTGAAGCACTGAACTCCTCTGCTAAAGGACATACATGCATCCCATTACTGAAGGTCTTTCTCTCTCTCTCTCTCTCTCTCTCTCTCTCTCTCTATTCTATTTTTTTATGTTGTTCGGCTAGTTGCCTGCAGATAAAGACTGAAAATTAGGTTAGGTGTTGTAATACTAAGAAATACCCTGAGCAGTGGCTCAGAAGAACTTGCTGTTTTGTGAACAGTGTTTTAAGATCTGTACACTGTCAAAATCACACTATACATTGTTCGTTTTTTAGATTTCATACTTACAACACATGATGCTGTTGTTATCACACACAGAAGTATATTAGTATGATTCATTAACACTATACAGACACACTGATGGCTTAAAGGGAAACTCCAGTCTAACCACAACCTAGGTCTAGTTTTGGATATAACGAGTGTAAATATCCGTGGGACCAAAACAATGTAAATTGGTGCAGTTTTGAGTAAAACCAAAATATGCATTTACAACTGAATAGCATATAGCATAGTCTTTGAGGGCAACACATTGTCAAAGTAAATAGCTTTTTAAAGTTATTAACTATATTAAAAATCATTAAACATCTATGCTACTATGGAGAGGATCTCTGCAGAATGACTGTTTGTGCAGTGAGTGCACAAAGAGCACGCTCTTCTTCTCCTCCATCTTGTGAGGAGAAAGTCTGAATCCAGTTTCACCACAAAGTCCTGCTTTTAACATGTGAAACACTTACTGCTCTCAAGATTCAGAGAATCTTTACTCTAACAAGTAACAGCGGCAGTAGCGTTCTAATTCATCTTGACTATAAAATGGACTCAATTTTGCAACCAATCCACGGTTCAGCTGTGTGCCAAATCGTTGGGGGTGGTCCATACGGATCATACAGACATTTATCATACACACATGCAAACACACATTGATACTACATTCCTCCCCATGTTTGTGTGATCAGATAATAAAAAGTCCCGCAGAGTTCTCTTCTTCCAATCTTCCTCTGTTCACCTACTTATTAGAAATGTAGCCTAAAATCAGACATTGGTCTATTTGACATGCATTGCATTCATATCTTGTAATGTAACAAATTTGAGTTCAAACTATCCTGATCATATGCATTGATGTGTTGTGCTGTATGACTTCAAAGCAACATGCAATAGTGCCCCAGGCACTATGACGCGTAATATCAAGGAGAGTATTTGACATTAAAACTGCAAAGTATCCAGTTCCATGGAGGCTGTTCGTTGTAGGAAAAGAAAGAAAGGAAAAGAAAGAAAAAAAAGAAAGGCAAGAAAGTCTGCTAGAAAGGCACATCAGAAAATGAGCAGGTAGCTAGTTCATTTATCTACTTCACAGCACCAGGCACGCCACTTTCCAGCTCTTTTTCTAAAGCATCTCTCTAGTGCTCCTTTTCCGGAGTTGGATACGTTGTCGTTCTAATGAAGCTGTAATGTCAAATACTGTCATTGGTGCCATTATATGCCACATGCATCACCAGCTGTGTTGCTGTATCTGTAGGTATATAATAATATTCATCTAGGGACAAACAACAGCCCCCAAAAGACTACAGCAAAACACACAACACAATCCCCAAGCCGAGTACAGGGGCCAAGCTGATATTAACAGATACTGACTGATACTAATTCCAATGCTAGGCAGGTGGGATGGCTGGATTAAAGATCACTCCAGCAGCAGCTGCAGCAGTGGTGATGGTGGTGGAGAAGGAGACGGAGATAGAAGGGAGGAGAGAGAGACCTCCTCAGGGGTGCATTTGCTATATGGAAGGGCATCCCCCACTAAGCCAGCACCACATCCCCTCCTCTCTCTGAGAGGACACCACACATGTTTACACCTCTGGCAATGGGGCATAAGCCTACCCAGTGAGCAGCAGGCTCCTGTTTGGAAAGGACCTCTCGTAGATTAGGCTCACATCAGGTAAATCTGAGACAGTTCAAAGTTACATCAATCAGTTGCAAAAAAAGCTCTACAGTATTGTAATATATATACATAAAATGTGTACATACCAATTCAAATGCATGGAATGTATTGTGTCTGTGGTTTAGAAACACAAGCAGACTGGACCAGTGTCTTGTGTATGAACTGATGCACATGACAATTAATTGCCACTGACAATTAAAGGCCACTTGTCTCCAATTGTAAAACAATATAGGAACTTTTCAATGTTAGATCCTGGCCCATAGTAGTAGCATTAAGTTACATTGTGTCAGTGTAACGTTAGCCTAGTTTAACCATAAACAAAAAAACGTTACTGCCATACAAAGCTAAACCACAGTAATGTTATCTAATGGGCTTTGAGACATCTGTTCTGTTTTGTCTTGTGACAAAGTCTCCTGGTTCAATTGTTTCCAGTTTCACAGTTCGGGTGTTAAATTTACAGTAGCCTGCAGTAACTTCAAAATCCAACCTAATAACATTACCAAGGCATCGCGTTGATGTTTCTCCATTTCTTGTCAGGCAGCTAATCCAAATGTAGTGAAAAAGGATATCCATTCAAAAGCTACAGCTACAGTAACATAAAAACTGCAATGGTACTGTTTTTAAAATCATGTGTAGGCCCCCGTATGCACACCCTCCCTGTTGCCTATTGCTTCTTATACTGCTGAATGTTTGACAGTGTAACTACCTACTGTAGGCTATTCATCTTCTATTGATGTTCATGCAAACCTGCACAGTCGACCCCCCAACAAAAAAATTGGCAATACTGCATTGCAATTGTACTTGTGAGACCCATACAGTGTTTAAAATTACCCAAAGTCTTCTCTTAGTTTTTAGATTTCACACAAACAGTACTTTTCCTCCTCCTCTAGCTTCCACAGATGTTTGGGACGCGTGTTTCATTATCACTGCGCTTCCAGGCATGGCGCTGACGCAGGTGTCAGTGTTGTGCATGTGATAAGAGAAGGTGAAATCTGAGGACTTCCGACAAAACTTTTACTTACAGGAACAAAACAGATGGCTGTGACTCAAATCTCAGATATAGAAATACATTCTTTGGTTCACCCCATATACTTCTTCAACTGAACTTAGGAAGCATTAAGAATATTAATTATGTTTTATTGCACACTGATGAACCTTACCACTGGTTGCTTTTGCAATATGGAACTACAAGCTCCATATAGTCATTTCCACCATAAAGTGGACCACAAGACAAGGCACCAACCCACCCACCCAAACAGCACATTGGAAGGGTCTGTAATATTGACTGAGGAAGTTTGGCCATACAATAACTAGTAACCAGTAATGCGCAAAGTACGGAGCCCGGGAGAGGTCACTTTAAGTGATATTTTTTCTGGTCATGATAATTTGTGAGCACGTTTTCCTTTAATTGAGCCCTCGAATTAATAAAACGTGACCCCGTTGTAGGCCTAAATTGAGCTCTTGAAATATTTTGTGCTCACATTTAGTCATTTCCGACATTTTTTTACCGCTCGCTGTGCTGTGGTGGCAACTTCATGTTACCTATCAAGCTATTGCCATGGACTAGGCCTACTATCAGGTTGTCTGTAACATTACATTACAGTTCATATTGGTAATGTGATGATAACCGTAGGCAGTTAATTAAAGCCTTTTTAGTTTTCACCATTAAGTGGTCAGGATGGTTAGCGGACTTCTACTCTTTGTAGCAGGGTCACCTGCGGTGTCAACCGCCAGATGGAGACCCATAATGGGGAAATGTAACTACTAGGCTACATACTGTAGGCTACTCGGGCTCTGTTGCAATGACCGGTTTCCACTACCTCCTTCTGGATTGTTGACTAAAGCCTACGTTTTTGTGCACACAATTTAATTTCTTCGAGCACACCTTTTAATTATTCGTGGGTGCGTTTTAGTAGATTGAGATCTCGAATATACCATAACGTGCTCATGTTTACATATGTCAAGACAATATTGAGTGCACGTTTTACAAATTGTGGCCACGTTTAAGTAGATCGTGCACACAATGTTCTATAACCATGTTCACTAAATTGTGCTCTCGTTTTAGTAAATAGTGCACTCGCTTTATAAATTGTGCGCTCGTTTGAATACATTGTGCACTCGTTTTACTATGCTTAAAATGAGAGCTCAATTTATTAAAATGAGCGCACACGATAGTAAAACGAGAGCACATAGTAAATTTGCACACGATTTAGTAAACCGAGCGCACAATTTATAAAACGAGCGTACGATTTAGTAAAACGAGTGCACAATATAGTAAATTGTGTGCACAACAGAGTAAAACAAGAGCACAATTTAGTAAAATGAGCACACAATGTAGTAAAACGAGCGCACATTCTCTCAACATGCAAAACATTTTGCGATGACACACCTCTAGAGCTCCGTAGCAAAGCATTTCAGTGAAGGTTAGCGTTTGTACATTAATCCTCAGTACAGACGTCTATAGGAAAGAACATATCTTATGCATGTATCCCAAACATTTTATTCCCTGCCCTAAAATGGAATACATGCTATTAATATAAGTAATCATTTTGATGAAATTAATGATGTTCTCTGTGGCTGTGTGGTAGGTTTGCTCATTTTACACATGATAATTTGGATTATGTTCTGCAACAATAGCTACCTCATTAACCGTTCTCTTTTTCCAGTGGATGACATAACACAGACATTGATTAGAAGCTACGAAGGAGGGTGGGGGTCCAGTGATGGAATCTCTTCCCCTGGTGAATAACAATAACAATACAAATATTCCATGAATGCATTCTCATCAGAATTACTGGAACACCTCCTCAAATACATTAAATATTTTTCCTATATGCAACCCGCACCCACTTCAAACTGCATGACTGACTCTCATGAGTATATAGACTCAATAGACTTTGCTATTGGTTTGCTGATACCCATAATTTCTTTTTGGTCATGAGGATGGGAAATACCACCCTTACCTGTGTCAATAACAGTCAGTAACAGCCAAACAAAACCACACAGCAAAACTAACTCAATGGTTGTTCAATCTATTAAACATTGACCATTCATAGACTTTTTCCCTTGTTACTGTTTTTGTTATCAAATATCACACCAGCACAATTTACTCTGCCAACACACACTGTTGGAAACTGAACACCAGTGAATTCACAGTGGGTCACTTTAAAATCATTACGGTAGAGCTGATCAGTATGCCTCTTTGGAAAACCAATAGTTTGGTAACGCTGTAATGGAAGAGGACTGGATCAATAGCATCTACTTAGTCTTTTTGATTTTGTCACTATCTATTTTCTTATAGAGAGCAGAAAGGCAAGGGCACCCATTACTACTGCAATACCTCTCTCTCAGCACGTACAGTGAAATAAACCCTCATGGCTATTTCCAGATCCATTGAAGCGGTCATATGGAAACAAAGGACATTCAGGCACATGAGGCCTCATGTAACAGACATTTCCCAGAAGACGCCAACAGTTCCACAGCAGAGCAGCACATGGTCTGTGTCTTAGAAACCGCAGGAAACAGTTAAACACTTGAGAGACTGTATAGGCACTATAGGATGTAATGCTATATCATTACACAATTTGACATGAGTATACGCTTCTCTATTCATTCCTCTTCACTGCTCGTAATCGTCTTTGATGCAAATCAGGCCAGGACCACAGACAGAGTGCTTGCACAATGGGCCTAAACTCTTCCAAGAGCAAGCAGTACATTCAGGTCTGGCCCAGGTCTAGCTTGAATCTCAGACTGATTGAGGCTGCATCTTTTTTCCTCACTGTTCAGGTTCATCGGTCTTATCACATTTGAACCAGTCAGTCCTTTTTACAGAGTATTTTGTTCATGTAGGCTGTTTATCTGACCTCACTTGCCTTCATGTGATGCAGAGTGTTTCACTGAACATTGAACATTGCTTTCACTCGCACTCTTGAGCTTTTTCTGCAGCGTCCCAGTTTAGATGAGCTGTTTACTCTGTAGCAGAGGAAAGAGCTCAGAGCGTGTTGTCATCGACTAACCCGTTAATCACGCGTACAAACTTCTCTGGAGGCAAGCAAGTGAGCGCTTTCTCAACAAAATGAGAGACAACTCGCATTAATTCTTTCCTCCTTCACATAGATCCCCAAGGTTTGGTGCATGCTCGGGCCATTATCAAGTTGATTTAATATAATTAATTAATAATTCATGCCATCTGAAAGGGAAAATCAGGAGCTTTTTTGAGGATGGTTGATCTCAGTAGTCTGATGCAAACAGAGCCAGTGAGATGTTCTTTATCCACTGTGAAAGGTGGTGGGAAGTTCTCCTCTCTTTGGATCCCTTTTATTACCAGAGCAGCTGGCCTCGACTGCAAGGTCAGCCAATAACACATCACGTTGTATGAAGATCCAACAATTACCGCCAGTTAATATCTAAAATCAGTCCTCTCTGACCTACACTAAAGACATGAGCAGTGTATAAATGCAGTAATGACTGTCGATTCAAAGGTTTTTAAGGTTAAATGGTATCACTCATGGACTAAATGGACTGAGGCCTCAATGCAGTATTTTATATGACATTAGAGATTATTTTTTAGATAAAGACAGGTAACTTCATCATCTTCTCACCTGACTCATGTTCTAATGCTGTTACAGTATGCTGTACACAATTCACACTATACTGTACCATCTCTCTTCAGCAGACTTTCATTTCTTCTTTCAGTTTTTATCATGAACACAAGGAGTAAAAGTGTATAAATACAGTACAGTGTTTCCTACAGAATTGGATTCAATTTGTGGCGGTAGCTGACTTGGACAAGGGGGGGGGGGTCACTTTAAGACGTTCGTGATTAAGACAGTTAAAGGCTGCTGATGTGTGGATGCAATTCATAACGTAATTATACATAGTTAAAATAAAGGTTCGTACTTCTCCTTGGGACTTTTGAATTTTGAAAAAAAATCCATTTACATCGGGATTTTGCAAATATTCAGTGTCAGAGTCAATAAAATGAGCCCTTCAACGAAATTGACAAGCAGCTGTAAGTAGGCTAAGCATGCTAAATTCGACATCCAAACAGTATTCTAACGTTAGCTTTGAGATACTGCTTGATTGCATAACTTAACTTAGTTTAGTCTCTTCAATGTAGCCTACTGTGTTGTGATAAGACCTTAGCAGAGTTAACTTCAATGCAGCAGTTTTGAACAAATTTGCGCAGCATGGTCACGACGCTAAGCGGATTTAATAGCAATTTAGCCAGACGTCTTCTATGCAATGCTTCTATGTGGCAACAACAATCCTTCAACAATTGTGAATATTTTGTTAAATGCACATGCAGGGGCAGCAGGCTACGAGAGAGAGCGGGGCGGGGTAAGGAAAGGCTGCGTGCGTAAAAAGCGCAGCCCAATGGCAATGCAAGGATTTGATCTTATATTTAATTTAAATTATATTAAATTAAACATAGAATATTAATCTGTGACGGCCGATTTTGATTTCATGGCGCCCCGCCACAGATTAGTCAATGTATGGGAAACACTGCAGCAGCTGTCTAACAACAACAAACTTAACAAATCGGTTGTCATCACCTGACCAGATTTGGCTGTGTTAGGCCTATTGGAACATTTTAACCCTAATCTCTTAAAATTGTATGGAGAAAAAAAGATTTGTTAACAAAATGGCTCCACACACCACATAGCCAACCTCCTGCACCCCATGTGGCCATGTGAAGTTTATCTAAGAGAAGCTAATGCTACGCTAAGCTCTAAGCAGGCTAATCTGCTAGGCTAATCAGCTCACCCATCGCTGCTGATGCAGCCACGCAGTAATCAAGAAGATCAAATGGTGAGTTAGTCTATAGCACAGAGGAACCAGACATCTATGAAACGAGACCAGCTTTCTCCAAAATATGCATGTGGAGTTGAGTGATGGTGGGTAATGACATGCCCACGGGGATCAGAGCGTATCAGACTCTGGGACAGATTGGGCCCTGATTGGGTGCTGATCTGCCGGGCCTTTGCCAGATCGGGACTGCATCAGTGCCGGATTCAAAGGGGTATCTAGTGGAGCCGCTCAGTGGAGTGGCCCAGCTGCACTGCTCCGTGGCGCTGGGGCCTCGGCGGGACGGCTGGTGTCTGCTGGGAGCACGCAGACTCAGACATATGGTCCCTGAGATTAATGGCCCTCCTCTCAGTCTCCTTTAATGCTCATCAAACCACCACCAGTAGCAGAGCTGGAGACCGTGCTGCTGAGAGGAGTGAGAGGAGTGAGGGAGGGAGACTCGGTCAGCCGATGGGAAGAGAAGCAAAAAAAAAAAAAACCCTAGATGATGGGCAAGTTTTGAAAAGCTTTTTCTACCCTGCGCTGTCCTAGTATCATTATTCTGGCCATCTGTACAGAGTGAAGAGACCTAAAATGAACCCTCATTTGCAATCATATTACACAAAGGGGGTTATATATTGCCAATACGAGAGAGCAGTTGGGGAATAAACAGGACTAGCAGCAAAGTCATGTGCTTCAAGGTCAGAGCTGTGGTGCAAAACTCCATATGAAGTAACACACTGACTGAAATTATCATAAACCATATGTTTTGCTGCTCAATACTCCACAACCCTGTGGAATATTAAATAGTCCAACTGTAAAGTTGTTAAAAAACACATTGTATGACTGTAATAACTAGAGATTATATTAGTGTCCTCACATAATTAAACGGAGTCTTAATGGAGACAAAAGAAGAGAAGAAGAGAAAGAATAAGATGATGAAGAGGAAGACAGAAAGTGGGTGCATTCGACACTGCACAATGTGTTTTCCCTGGGATTGTTTAAAGTAATTTATCTCTCGGTTTCAATCAGCCCTGATGTCTGAATATTATCAGCAGTAAACACAGCGAGGGGAGAGGGAGAGGGAGATCTAAACGGCATGGAGACAAGCGGACAGATTAAAGAGCCTGCCATGCAGATCATGCATTAATGATGAGAGCGGCAGAGTGAGTTAGCTGATTTAGTACGGCCTAATCATAAACGAAAGGGAGAGTGAGAGAAAGAGATGGAGGGAGTCAGAGAGAGTAAAAGGGATGGAGAGAGAGAAAGAGATTGAAACAGACAGACAGAGACAGAGAAGAACAGGCAAAGGAAGAGCTAACATGTTTCAGACTTTCTCTGACTATCATGTCAGTAAAGGTATTTTCCTTGTAGTGTTATCACACCCAATGTGCTAAAAACAATTGATCTAACTAATCTTCCTTGTGATCACTCCACCTCACTTGTCTCCACCCCAAATAAAGCTAAATCTATGGCAATCCACATTCCAGTGGCACAGAGTAAACAAGGCAAATTGTGTTTACAAGCTACATAAACTGTAATCCCCTCAGAAAACAACAGCAGTGTGAGGTGGCTGACTTGTAAAGTGGTAAGTGAGTGAGAGAAAGAGAGGGAGAAGTGACTTGAAGTAGCTGTTTTGTGCTATGAAGTGGTGCCTAGGGAGTATAAGCTTTCTCTTTTCAAACATTAATGGACAAATCTCTTTAGTGCAGAGATGCTTCTTCCCAGAGTGTATGTGGCTACACCTGTTTGTCCCCCTACATCAGAGATCCTGAAGGAAATGACTGGGGCCGTTCTATTCAGGCAATGGTTTGGTCTATGCCAGAATGACCTGCACTCCGGGTGTTAGGCCAGAGCACTGATGGAAAATGCAGCCATTATTCCTCATGTTCAAGGAATTAAAGGCAGCACAGCCCCTTAATAGTAGGAATGGTCTATTTAGAAGGACCATTAGTTGTTATCCAAGTAATTTTATCTGTGTGATTTCATGTAAGTGTTTTCATCACTGACTCTACAATGTATTGGTGTAATCATCTGTTTTAGGGCACACTTCTACTCAACAAACATTCTTAACTGTGCTTTATGACACCTAGAAAGGCCTAGAAAACTATTTGGCCAATGACGTGTCAGCGTGTAAAACTCTTATCAGCCTCATGGAAAGAGTGGAGAAAGGGAGAGGGAGACAGAGACAGACAAATTGCACAGACAGTGCTCTAATTTCACGAAGAGCCGTACATCTCAGCATATCTTGGCCTACACTGCCTGATGGATGAGGTGGTTTATGTGAGAACATCCTTGACTGATTCCCATCTCTCCTCCCTCACATCTGTCCAGCACCGCATGTTGTAGGTGAAGGGCTATGTTTACCCCCATACACACTATGTTTAGGGCTTGGCAGGCAACCGTGGCTGGACTCACAAACACTCAACCGACCCAGCGTGACGGGGAGGCTGGGAGGGAGTGGGATGGGTGGTCAACGCACTCTTTTCCTGGCAGAACCATCCATTTGTCCATCCAACCAGCCAGATGAGATGACACTTTCATCAGCAGTGTAGCTCCTGGTTATTGCAGGGACAAGGCAACCAAATGGCGTCTCACAAGTGCAAGAGCCTTGACCATTCCAGCGGCTGCAGAAGGTGCCAACAAATTCACTTTTGAGCATTGAGAGTGTTCACCTTCTGTATGTCTGTGTGTGTGTGTGTGTCTGTGTTTGTTTGTGTGTTTGTATGTCTGTAAGTGTGTGTGTGCATGTGTATATGTGTTTATCATCTCGTTTCATGACTTTTCGAAAGTTTTAGCTTGTATACTTAAACATTCTGTTTAGTCTTGACACTCCATCTTGGCCCGCCATCTTTATGAAAACAAACGGTAAAAAAACATTCCATTCATTAAACCATGCTGACCCTGTGGCTCAGTTTCCAGATCAAGATTCTAAGAACACCCAGGTCATGAGTTCCCAGAGAATACGGAAACTGCCTGGACTGGACGGTGCACTTGACCTGTGTGTTGTGAGTTAATTTATCTAGTTAATGTCTGCTGAGTAGACAGGAGTAGACATAGCCCCCCTTTGCGGTTCTTTGGAGCAGAGCAAAACAGGAACTGGATGTTAAATTTGCCCACTGTTTAATGTGCAGCATCCGTCTGCATTAAACTTGGCCTTTCGCCTGGTTTGTTTTGATCTCCACCCCCTGTGTTAGCCTGGAAACAGCCCTCTAGTCCATCCCCCCCCCCCCACACACACACACACACATACACACACACAAACACGCATATTTTCACCCCAACCCCCCCAGCAAACAGACAGCCTGCCTTGATCCAGACAGCATCCCCAAAACAAACATGGCTATGTTTGCCATGCCACTAAACAGTGGGGTACCAGTTCTATAATTTGACTCGCTGCTTACCTTACGTTTTACTTTTTTTCCTTCCGTCTACCTTTTTGGAGTCTGCACTCGACATTTACAACACTAGAAATAATGCTATGTCTTCGCGACATAATTGCCGGTTGTGCTGTGCTTCTAAAAGGGAAAAAAGAGGAAATAACAAGTGTTTACATAAAGTACAGCCTGTGGTGAGTGGAATGATGGGTCAATTACATTTGGACAGCATGCCTGTGCAGGCCTGCTAAACAACAACAACAACAACAACAACAACAACAACTGCAATGAAAGCATCCTGGCACATGACTATGGCCACCTGTTGGGTTTGAGTTGAAATAGGAGGGTTTATGTGTGCTCTGTGAACTTTCCATTCAGGCAGAATGTATATGGGAGAAGAGTTCACTCTATATTGGATATACTCTTTAATTTACAGTTTACTGTATATTCATATATCGTTCTCACAGCCACTCTCTCCCCATCCCAAACCACACTGCGTATACAGCCACGGCCAGCATGTTTTTGACCGGCCATATTTGTTGTATGTTGTATGCCGATGGAAAGGGTTAAATGGACAGTCCATAATCACAGTAGCTGTTTGGACTCAAGAGTTTTTTAGACATAAAAAGTTGAAAAAGGTCAGGTCAGTACAAGGTCAGTATAACTCCAATCCCACATATCATCAGACAGGATTACTATACCTGTTCAACTCAACATGAGGACAGATCAGACTTGAGAAATATATTATAAATAATTTTGTAATATATAAGCCATACATTCAAAGGTCATGCTTAAAAATCCTAACGGAAGTCATCATTAGCTTACATGTTAGTCAGAATTTTGTATGTTTGCTCAAGCCGGTTTAATTGTCTCTCTGTGCTGATTGTTACAGGAACTCTTAAAGGGCATCCATAGCACATGAGCTAACACTTACAGGAACTCTTAAAGGGCATCCAGCACATGAGCTAACACTTACATGTAAAGGGAACTCTTAAAGGGCATGCATAGCACATGAATTATAACTCAAGTCTCTTTCTCTTTGTCAATTAAGCGAATTGCCCAGATTACATCCTGTGGGTAGAATCATGACTGTAGTTGCACATGCATGGGTGCCAAAGCATGTGTGTTGACTTTTTAAAGCCACACATGACATCACCTGGTGATATTGTTCTTGTTTTTTTGTCTGTGGATTCTGTCTTCATTAGATAGACAGTGTGCAAATGAATCTGTTTTTCAATGACTCAAATGCTCCACCTCCTAGCAAAGAGGGGCAAGAAACTGGATAGCAATGTTGTTTGTTTGACTAACTAGGCACACTTTTCAATAAACCATGTTTTTGCATCTGTCCAGAGGAGTTTTTAAGGGAGAAAATTGATTCCTAAGCAGTTGTTACACTTTAAGGCATCATGATGAGAGTAGGGATGGAATACTCGAGTTCTCTTCTGTGTGTGTGTGTGTGTGTGTGTGTGTGTGTGTGTGTTTGTGTGTATAGTGACAGCAGGCCAGAGGTTGATTTTTGAGGCTGAGTCTCTCTCATCTCTGGATGGCAGGCTTGGCCCCACTGGTCAGGCGACACACAGAGAGAACTTTCATATCCATTAATTAGCATCGGATGAAGGGGGCCCACACATACACACGCACACATACACACCACACACATACACACACACACACACAGAGAGAGGTCTGTGTGCTTCCTCACTCACATACACTTGCATATATATGTATACTCACACACACACACACACACACACACACACACACACACAGAAGAGAACGCGAGTATTCCATCCCTACTCTCATGGTGACCTTGTCACAGTTAGATCAAAAGAATGAGGGAAAAATGGTTCTCGTAATTGGATGTTTCTGCTGCAGGGTGACGGGAAGTGTGCTAGGACATAACTGCCCTGGCCCTGGAGACTAATTCTACCGGGACAGGACATGGTCCATCCAAGAAGTGTCTTTTGTGAATAAATTAAAAGCCATTGTAACACACTGCAACCATTCACATTGACCCCAATACATTCTATATTATTGCACCACAAATTGACAAAACTGATGTAACAGGGCAAGGTCCACACCCTTTGTCTAGCCCGGTAGTGCCATTGCAAGTGGCTCTTGGCATTCAGAGGCAAGCCAATCAGCGTATAGGAGTGGCTATATCAACTTCAACTTTTAATTTGAAAGGCGACGTCATAGCTGCATAACGTTTTTCGTCCACCTGACTCCTGCCTTCACCGCGGGATCCCTTGTGCTGTTTTGGCCTCCTGCCCGCTGTACATGCATCCAGTGACATTACTGGTAGGTTATCGTGGCATTGCGTTCGTAGTAACTTTTCCCGTATGATGTAGGCTAGTATAGTTAACACAAACTTTGGGGTTTTAGGACTGCTGTCGGTCGCAGAACATGGCCCTCATAACCGACCTCATCTGATCGGTATGTAATTTGAACTGTCTTCAAAATAATATGTAGCTTGCGTGGGTTTTAATTGTATCTTTTTCGTGTAGCAGAGCTTGGCGGTAACACAAGGAGCGGCAACATCAAGGCTACTCTGGTCCAAGTTCCGAACGCTGCTGTTTTGTCTACATCCAAGTTGGTCGGTGTTGGTCGTTCTTACATGTTTTTGTTTACTGTATGTGTACATTCCACACGGGAGAAGAACTGTACAAGCTTCTCTCGTTCTCTCGTTCTCTCGTCCAGCTTTATTCTGTCTGTGAAAGTGGCCTTGATTGCCCTGCATGTTAAGTGTCAGTAGAAGCTGTGGTTGTGAAATGAACGTGAGTGTTTCTTATTGTAAGTTGTCTCCAGTGCATAGGCTATACTATGTATTGTGTGCATTAGAATTAGTGGCTCATTCGTTGACCTCTCCCTCTCTTGCTGGACAGGAGCTGCAGGCCAATTGGGTGGCGGGCTATCTCGGTGATGGTGTCCCTTCACTTTTCCTGCTGTGGTGAATCTAAGTATTTGGCATTGACATGTTCACGTGTGGTGTGTCTCTAGACTCTCCAGCCCTGGGTAAGCTCCAGCCCTGTTCCTGGCTCTTCCTACCCTCCATCATCTGTTAGTCTACTAGTCTTTTGCAACACAGTCTGGTGTCTGTGTATTTGTACATGTGTGACTGTGTATACTGTACATGTGTGTCCAGGCCTTGTAGGCCATTTGTGTCAGAACCTTAGTGGCTGAGGTTCTGACTGTCTGGAGAGAACCAACTCCCCATACGTTTTTAATGAATGTAAATAAAGACAGAGTTTATTTTTGGAACCACGCCTCTGGTTTTTATGTGACCACGAACCTGTGTTGCCTGGTTGGGCTTCATGTAACAAGTTATAGTCCAATTGATTGAATATTCTGAGGGGCAGGGCCTCAGATGGTGTAGTCGACATGTCACGATAGAGAGCTAACCTACACACCTTGCCACACTGATAAAAAAAATTCAACATTGTCTGAGTTGCCTGTGCCTCAGCGTTGCTTGGCATACATGCTGCTAGGAACACTGCATTTCTTGACGAAAAAAATATATAATTTATGAATTATATCTTTATCATTACTTTGTCTTTATTCTATAAAACCTTGCCAGGTATATCTAGGACCCATTTTGGAAAAGCAATACGCCCTAGCCATAGGTTCCAGTGATTGTTAGAACAACACCTCTTAGTTCTAAAATAACTGGAACCTACAGCCTCTTGGTGCTTATTACTTAATTACAAGTGGGCTGGACAACACAATCACAAACACAACCTGATCTCATTACAAGTGGGCTGGACAACTATAGTCCAAACATCCCATATGGGGATTCCTCACACAGTCAGAATGCACCCCGATGGGATATGTACCTAAAAATTAAACCATCATCAAAATAATTGTCTGGTTCTACCCTTATTTTTCTCACAGGGACTACTCTCTCCTCTTTTAACAACAAAACCAGTGAGTAGCATCTCTATCTCTTTCCTCCACTCTCTCTCTTGTCTGAAGTAGATGAACTGAGAGGGTGTTTTAGGGCTGACTAGAAAGTGCACATATTGAGGCCATCTCCACCACACTGCTGCGGTGTCAATCAGATGGCTGCTTATTTGAAACCTCTTCAAAGACAAGCAATGAAGGCAGGCCTTGAGCACAGGGATACATTTGAAAAAGCTCGTTGTGGAGCTGAGACACGTAGGGGTAAAGGGAGGGGGTAAGAGGTAGGAAGGGGGGCAGGTAGTGACTTCATTATAAATGTCTGCTGAAAGGTAGCAGGTGCCTTGGGTACAGATCTAGCCTAGATCAGTGGTTCTCAGCCTTTTTTGAGTCACACTCCCCCGGAATATTCAGGTTCGTGTTTGCGACTTCCCACCCCACCCTCCTCCTGCACTTTGTCCGCCCATAGACAGAACAATACATTCCATTTCAGCTGCATTGCTGTGCATTTATATTAGATGTACTTTGGAGACTTCAGATGCAATAATGTTACTTTTTTTAACAGCAATTCCTCACCATAAACAACAATGCACAGCTAACATAATATTATTAGCCCACAAAGTCTGCAATATTACCATTGCCAAAGCCAGACTGACATGTATAGACTACTGTCTAGTGTGAACAACAGCACTGTTGGTATATGTGTGTGTGTGTGTACTGTGTGTGTGTGTGTTAGAAATGGTAATGGAAATTAAACAACGGATTACTGTAAAAGTGATTGTTTAATGTACGATTAACATGTTCTTTTTTCACACAATCTAAATCCCCCAGAAATGATCTTGCTAGACCTGTGGTCACGATATGGCATGATCTTAATCAGCCTGAATCCTGACCTGAATCCTGTTTGGCCCAGACCTGTTCCAGCAGTAGATCTTGTCCACATTACCTCTTGTTCTGTTTAACTCTTCCTACCTTCTCTCTCTCTCTCTCTCTCTCTCTCTCTCTCTCTCTCTCTTTCAACAACAACAACTCAAAATACTCCTCTTTGTGTCTGTTGGCTGGTGTTGGGGACAGACGAAGGTATGGCTAATCAAAGCATGTTCAACTGTAGAGCTCGAATAGGTTCATTTGCAAATCTTGGATGAATTTCAGTTGCATTTGCTGAGAGATGGAGATAAATAGAGACTCACAGCTGGAGAGAGGGGAAGAAGAGAGGGATTGAGCGAGAGACAAACGAGGGAAAAAACAGATTTCAGTCTGGAGAACACAATCAGACAGGTCTGGAAGGAAATTCATTCAGCATCATGTTTGAGAGAGAGAGAGAGAGAGAGATGAGTGGTGGGGGTATGAGATTTCCTTTAAAGCTGACCTCAGGCATTTCGTTCTTCCTGCTCTCTCTCTCTCTCTCTCTGGCTTACCTCTGCATCTCCCCCGTGGTTTGAGCGCTCCATGACGAGGGAGGGGGTGGTGGTGACATTTATGCGCACAGCCGAGGGATCAGAGAGGGAGAGAGCTGCTGATTACCAGTGACTGGATCCCCATCTCTTCAGCATTCTCAGTGCCATATAAATGACCTACTTCCTGTAAATTACATGCAATATTTATGGGCCACATCACTCCCAAATCACTGTATTATAATGTATCTGTGGACACCTCTCCCACCAGTGTGACATGCAACCTCAATGACCTGCTAGTGGTTACACTCATGAATTCAAATAAGTCTGTGATGAGAGGGTGATGACTACACTTGTGCAGTCAGATGATGCCGTGATAGATCAGTGTTTCATACTTTATTGGATGAGGTACTGTGACTATTTTATCTTCACTGGGCCTGGCTAACAATGTCCTCCTACTCTTCTTTCTCAAAGGAGAACTTTAGGCTAATTATTGATTGAATGAGTGAGTGAATGAGTAAATGAAAGAATGAGCAGATGAATAGATGGATAAACGAATGGATGGAAGAACGGATTTTAGGGGTGTAACGGTATACAAAAATCACGGTTCGGTGTGTTCCTCGGTTTTGAAGTCACAGTACTATTGTGCAAAATTCCAGAATTGAATTGAAACTGGCTCTTAAATTCCAATTCCATTATTGAATTTCACTTGCATTTCAATTGAGGTAGCAAACAGGAAGCAAAATTGCAATTCGAATTGTGCACAACCCTGCTGCGCAGTGGGAATAGTATTTTGAAAAAGTGTCAAAAGTTTTTTAAGGTCAATTAACTAAACTGACATATGGTCCGCCACTTAACGTGTTTGTGTGGGAACTCAAATTTAAAACATGGTCGGCAAACAAAAAAAAAGTGCTGATAAACGGTTGTCTTTCAAATTTCCTCTGCACGCAATAGGATAGCGCTACACTCATGATTCCCAAGCATTTTCCCACCAGCGGAGTTAGTTGGCTAATTGATCGAACTTTTGCCAATTTCTAAAAAGCTTAACTCAAGTCGCAATTCAAAGACCGCTGTTCGCCAGCAGCAGCATCCATCTTCTTTGTTTTCAAGTACCAAATGGTACATTTGGTACACATCTATATTGAACCTAATGTCCTGTACCTAAACGGTTTGGTATAAATATGTGTAATTTACACCCCTAATGTATTTGCAAATGCCTTAATTGCTGGCATTTATTTTGTTTTGTGTATATTACATACTTTATCTCCAATGTTATTTTCACTGTGGAGTGTACCTGATGTCTGATGTCTCCAAAAACATGTTTGCCTGCACCCTGTGGTTTTAAATGAAGCGTAAATGGAGTTTTACTTCAACAGTACTTGAAGGATTGTGTTAGTGCTAGTGCTCAACCTGACCATTCAGCATTCCTTTGCACATTTCCCCTCCATAATGCCAACTTGGTTTTAAATATAACCAATCATGTTAGTGTAAAGAACATGGGGGTACACATAACAAAGAAATAGACAGAATTTGCTGATGTGGATGCAACAGGCAGTGAGAAGAAAAGAAAAAAACAGGTGAGCATTTTCTCCCTGTTTTCTGAGATGAGATTGTTAAACCAAGCATGGCCGCTAGGCAAAGAAATTCATTTCTGCTCTAGAACTTTTTGAGGAAGCTCGGGGAGCTTGTTTTGCAAGGATTGAAGGTTTACAAAGTTAATTCATGTTATCTCCTTTAGGGGCCTGTGCACAGCAGGACGCTTGTTTATTGTAAAAACCTCCTGGCAATGCAGATAACAACCAATCACTTTCACCAAAAAGCAGTACTTTAAAATGTCCGCTAAGTTGTGTGTGCAACTATGCAAAATAATGTGGCACCTGTCTTTCTGTCTCTTCTTCTGTGGCCTTGTATATATATGACTGTGTGTGTGTGTGTGTGTCCACACGCTTTAACAAATATATATGAGTAAATAATTATACATTTTCACAGTAACAGACTGCAACTCACAGTTTATACATACTGTACATTGCATCTCTGAGTTGGCACCCTTTGTACTGAAGCCAAGGTCAAAGGGGTCTCTTTAATTACAGAAAAGGTACATTCTAATAACTGTGCCTTGTGTGAATACAATTGGCTATGACATGCTCCACTGATTTCACCTTACTGCTCACAAAGGGAGGAAATGTCATATCTAAAACTCATGCTGGAGGAAGTGGGTCCAGTCGCTGGTACTGTTGGACACAAAACGTGATAACATTCATAGGCATCGAGTTCTACTTTTACTGAAAGGTTTAGACATGATTCATCTCTTCATAGGCATCAATTTCTATTTTGACTGATAGGTTTAGACATGATTCATCTATTCATTCACACTGAATCCCACAGTATAGGCTTGCTGGGAAGTCTGACTTGTAGGAAGCAATGGGCTGAGGGGCAAGTCTACATCCTCTCGATTCCCACCAGTAAATTACATCAGGTTGCTCGCAGAGAATGCTTGATGCAACTGCATGTGGGGCAGGAGAGGAGAGGGATCTAGTGAGGGTTTTTCTCGGCTGCCTCCAGGCGAAATCTATAGCCATCAATCTATGCCATGTCTTGATGTCTCTTTTACCTCTCCAACTCTCCTGGAGGGGTGTGAACCAGCGGCCGAGCAATGCCTTTACAAGGTGGATGTGGGGGTCGATAGAATTATATATGCACACTCACACATATGCAGCTAAATATATGCATACATACACTAGTGAGGTAAATGAGGTATAGCATGAACACATAATTTACATATAGCTCTACCTGCATGTTCACACCCATACACCTGCATGCACACACACACACGCAAACACATGCACACACACACATACACACACACACGCCTCTGGACACTTCTTTCACTCTCAAACTTTCTGTTTCTAAGTTTGTGGTGTAAGGAGAGTGATGTCTTTTTGATAGGTGTGTGTGTGTGTATGAGGGGACCATTGGTTTCTTCAGCACTGGACGATTCCCTCATCAGCAAACACGACCACAAGCAAATAATAATTTACATAATTGTCATTGCTACGAGCCTACAGCATAATCTATTAACAGCTGATTTATGTGAATATTACATCCTGTGACTTATTTATGATGCTCAGTCTCAGAGGCTCAGCGAATATTGGATTTCCCCCACCTCTCCTGCCGTCGTGCCCACACAAACCCAACCTAGCCCCCACCCTCCCTCTTGTTATCAGTGTTTCTGTTTTTGATTGATGATTTATATTTTAATTATTTATTGAAATACTGTAAGCGGATAATTAGAAAAGGGTGCAGACGGTGGGGGAAAGTGCTGACGTGGTGTGTGTGTGTGTGTTTGTGTGTGTGTATGTATGTGTGTGTGTGCAGAGTAGAAGGACAGAGCTGAAGGTGAGGGAGGTCAGTCTCTTGGGCTGCTCAGGATTCTGGGTCTAAATGTGGGCACGGAGTGTTGGAGGTGGAGGACTAATAATGCAAACTCTAGCGAGCCCTCCAGCTCCTCTCTTTCTCAAGTTGTCCATCTGCCAGTCTGCCTCTCAGCCTGTGTGTGTGTGTGTGTCTGTGTGTGTGTGTGTGTTGCATTGAAATAGTGTGTGTGTGTAGCGTGTGCATTGAAAGAGAGTCTGTGCACTTCTGACTTTGTTTGTTTGTTTTGTCCATGTTTGTTTGAGTGTGTGTTTGTGTGTGAGAGTCAAAATGTGTTTGTTCATGTTTGTATAAATGTTTTAGTAGCAGTACTAAAACAGTAATTGTCTTCATGGCTCTGGCATGTGTATGTGTGTTGTAGTGAGTTTCTGTGTATGTGTTCATGTCTATAGCTATGTTATGTGTGGAACTGTAATTGTCTTCACTGTCATATTGTGTAATGCCAGTTGGGCCCATTTCCATGGGGTCCACACCCGCTTTTCCCTCATAACACTGAGCAATGGCAAATGTTTTTAATAATCTCCAATGCATCGCAGCATGCAATCATGGATTCATAATTTGTCAAACCCCCATTTCATTCCTAATGTCCAATGCGGCCTATAAATCTATAGATGGAACACACACACACAAATTATTCCAGCTGAACCTACTTTACAATTTAATCCAATGTGTGTGTGTGTGTGTGTGTGTGTGTGTGTGTGTGTATAATCGCTGACGTTAGCAGGGAAAAAATGTGTAAACAAATGATTTGCATTGTCCCCTTGGAAGCAGGCTGCTCAGCATATTAAAACCCAGAGTAGATCAACTGTATGTGTGAGCATGTTTGGGCATGTTTCTGCTGCTTGTCTTTGTGTCCTTGTCTGCGTTGGGAATTTGTGTGGACCCGGGACAAGTCAGGAGAAAAAATATGTGGTGTGTCAATTAAGCATGACACTTTATTTAGCGGTGACATGCAAGGGTGCAGTTCTGAAACACGCAGGGATAATAAACATCTACAGTAAAGGATCACAGCCATGAGGTTTCTTCAGGTGCCATAATCTCCCTGCACTTGCTAACCCTTGTGCACAACAACAGTAACTTTTATTCCTGGTTCTCCATAACCCCGGACACTGGATAACCCCCTAAGAAAAGCTTTACGGCTAATCACATCCTGCTCATCTAAAGGCAGATTAGCTGCAGTTGAGGTCCCCATGAGAGCAGTCTGCTAATGGCTAGGCTAATGAAGAAGGCTGTATTAGGTTGGGGGGAGGAGGGGGGTGTAGGGGTAGGTACAGCAGTAGAAGTGTGTGTGTGTGTCTGTGTATATAGCTGTGGTTGAGGGGCATGATTAAGAGGTGCTGAGTTGAACTCAGTTGCGGTTTTGAGAACATATTACATATAAGTGTGTGTGTTTGTGCATGCGTAAGTGTGTGTGAAGGTCCATGTGCTTTTTGTCTGGTGTGTTTGTTTGCACATGTGTTTTCATCTGTGTGAGTGTGTATCTCTGAGTCGGCCCACTGCAGGTCATTGTTGCTGCCCATTCATCGGCTGATGACCTTCCTGATATGTAAATGCATGTAAAAGGTCACACTGCAGGAGTTTTACTAAAGCAAATACCTTATGGATCACTCTGTGTGTGTGTGTGTGTGAGAGTGTGTGTGTGTGTGTGTGTGTGTGTGTGTGTGTGTGTGTGTGTGTGTGTGTGTGTGTGTGTGTGTGTGTGTGTGTGTGTGTGTGTGTGTGTGTGTGTGTGTGTGTGTGTGTGTGTGTGTGTGTGTGTGAGAGAGATATTAGGGGAGCATAAGTGGTCAGGTCTGGTCATATCTGACTCACAAAAAGACTTTAGAAGACACAAAAGTTCTAAATATTTGAGGAGGGCTGAGAAAGCATGTAAGCATGTTTTCTGCTGGACTCACACTATCAACAAGCTCTTCATCAATCTTGTGTGTGTAGTCTAATGTAGAACCTTTGATATACTCACCAGTAAATAAATATGTACTTGATAAGAGGGTGAAATCTTTATGTTTACATAGCAGGCTTATGATAACCAAACTCAATTTGTGTTGTTGACTAAAGGTCATATTATAAATTAGTTTATGAATTCCTTAAAGTGTTTACTCTTGTAGATATACTTTTTAGAAATGGCTTTTTCACACCAAATTAAAATTGTTAAGATTAAGTGAAAAATGAATGAGAGCCCTGACTGGATGAGTGGGACACTTTGTGTTGTGCCTAACAACACCCCTCAGCTCTTCTTAAATCACTGGAACCATAAGGCCTCTTGGGGCTTATTGCTTAAATTTAGCACAACTAAATGGATGCATCATTCAAAAAAAATAAACAAACACAAGATAGAGAGACTTCAAGCCAAGAATCCAATCTATTAGCCAACCTTCTCTTTGAGTGAGAAATGCTGAAACCAACTCCATTATCCTCATCTGACTGTGTGGTCTAGATGAGGAATGGAAACTGTTTATCTCTGTTGTTTACTCTCCAGAAAACACTAATCTATTAAAGATCATAACATACTCGAGCATGGGACCTTCCTTTTCTCACATCCGTCAGGCAGATAAGAAACAAGAGGTTGTCATTGCAACGGGGATTTGACGTGAGCTGATGCTATTTGACCTGACCTTTCGAAGCTGATGCCAAAGAGCAGGCTAAAATGCCTGCCACTAAAAGGTGACTGTTGGCACTAGAATGACTTTCTCAAATGTGGATTCCTTGTTTTCATGGTAAAGCAACACTATGCATCAATTTGAAGTATGTTTTTTTTTTTAATCAGGCAACTACAAGTAGTTTTGGTGTCATCTTTGAATTAATTTTGATGGTGTATAGTCATGTAAGGGACAGAGAAGCATGTGTTATCCCCACCAGACATCTAGGACAAACACTATGCAGTTTGGTGTTACGGGTAAACAATGCACTCCAAACAGCTCAACCTTGCTGACTAGATCACCAAAAGACCAAGCTTCTAGCAGTGTCAATAAGGTGGTATTTTGCATGCTTTCAGTTAGCTAGCTAGTTTTAAACCAAAACATTGTAGTCCTGCTTTAAACAACAGTTCCATGTATGACAAACAAAACAAAACATAAACATACACATGCAGTATACAATTGCACTGGAAAGCCCAGCTGTGTAAACTGATGTGAACCAGCCGTGATGAGTCGTGATGAAAACAAAGAGAATCACCTTTGGGATCCCAATCACCTTTGGGATCCAATTGATGTTGGAGTGTATATTGCTGTGTCTGACTGCTGCAATTATTAGTCCCACAGAGAATAATGTCATAGACATGAAAATGTCATAGTAAAGCAAACTTTTAGTAGAGGCAGGTTTCTGCATCCGGAGTTGCATGTACGCAAATTGCATACATGCAAGCCTGACTTCATATATCCTGCTTTATACACAGTATATACATTTTATAATGAAGGGTCTCTTGCCATGTTAACCCATAAATGTTACTCAATGATGTGAGTCAGCAATTACAAGGATCAACGCGTCCTCCAGAGATGCTTATCATCTCCATCTTATTTCTAATAAGACACAAAGCTGGCTGGGCTCACAAATTATTTCTAGGACTAGGGCACATACTCGGTGATCTCTCAAGGATAAACTATGTGAGCTAAACCATCCAGCACAAAAATGGATGGAGTTCCATTATTACTGCCAATTACAGTTATGCAGCAGCCAATGTCAGAGCACGAATGAAATCCATTTTTATTGACAGTGCTAAAATAGGCGCTGTAATGCTGGAGGCTATGTGTTCAGTATGCTTGTTGTAATTAGGGGTATTGAAGGATAAAATCCCCCATGGAATCAGAATATTACAAGTGGATCAATATCAATTTAAAATAGAACTATGGTAATGACTCCCAAATAAATAATCACAAAACTGTGTGTGTGTGTTGGTGTTGGTGGTGGTGGTGTGTGTGTGTGTGGGGGGGGGGGGGTATTTGTTTTGGTTAATTGTTGCCAATGCCATTAGTCATCAATGAGAGTGAAAGTCAAAAATGAAAGCAAACATTTCAGTGCTCAGGCTGTCCTGAAGATGATAAGCAAGTAGACAAACACATAAATACAAAGAAACATTCAGAATGCCGTTTTCAACTCGTAACTAAATATTGTTATTCAGTGGAACAATCTGTTTGCAGTACTTGCTCTGCATCTTTTTGTTTTTAAATGTGTCTTGACTAACCAAACTCCAAACAAACCCTAGGACGCTAATTAAAATGACAGGCAAGGCGCAAAGGGTTATTCCAGTGCTCCCAGACGTCACATGATAGCTTTAGTTCATGCATGGGACACTTTGCTCATTGACTGACCTTCCACTTTTCCCATCATTGAAATTAGGGCCCTTGGAATACTGTACATTTAGAATGAGTAAATATTAGGTTGGTTAATCATCCTGCATCCTCACCCTGCTTTTCTGCTTCCTGAGCTGGACTAGCTCTGTCACTGAACTGATACCCATAATGTGGTTTAATGTCTGCTAAGTGTGTGGTTTAGGTATTTGAAGAGCCCTATGGCTTTGCTTTGCAGGGGGGGTGAAGCTACTGCATGTATGCAGTGTTTTGTTCTGTCTGAGTCTGCTCGCAAGTTCTCCTCCCCAGTGGCAAGTGGTGTTAACAGAGTTCAAACAATGACATGATACTTTGTTGTTACCCACACCTTTCTTCATTGCTTACTGTAAAACTTGTTTCCCTGTCTTGCTCCTTCTCTCCCTCTCACCTTCTCTCTCTCTCTCTATCCCCCTCTCTCTGCTCAGGGCCCTTACTTGTGTCCTTAATTAGATGTAAACGTGTTGTTTGTTCCTGCCAAGCCCCCTGTGAATGCTTTTCCGTTTGCCTGACCTTTTCTCCCCTTGAAGTGGGGAGAGAGAGAGAGAGAGAGAGAGAGCTTTGACTTTTAAAAACTCATACAGCAAGTCAAAAACATTCCACATTAGTGTGGTGTGTTAGAGAGAGAGAGAGAGAGATGAGAGATGAACACATGTTCCAAATGATACTGTGTTCCCTTGGCCAGACACTACAGAAATCCTCTCTTTCTCATTCCCCAACTCTCAATTTTATGACATGGTAGCTATTAATCTCACTAGTTTATTTGAAGTTCTGTCTTTTTGGTCAAAACTCCAGAGTTGCACTGTTGTAAACTAAATTACCTTTATCTTGAAAATAGCAGCAAGCTGCATCTTTAACTGACATCAGCTGAGAAGCCTTTGTCAAGTTCTGTTGCTAAGACCAGTCAATGGACTTTGCAACGTGCATTCAAAGCAAGCAAGCACACCTTGTTTCTCTCTCTCTCTCTTTCTCTCTCTCTCACTCACACACACACAGACACACACACACACAGATACACACACCCAAACACACATGTACACACACACACACACACACCCATACACACTCACTCACACCATCCAATCCAATCCTGTCATGCTGGAGGTTTTCTCTATTTGACAATAATCCCACCTTCATCAGTGCGGCTTCACACACCTCTCTCTGGCTGATTAAGTCCTCAGTCTGCCCTAATTGATCGGCTGCCTCCTCTTGTTACTCTCATCTGTTTGTCTTTCTGCTGTGCAGAGCAGTATGTGTGTGTGTGTGAGAGAGAGAGTAGTTATCATCCCTAAGGGTATTGCTGATGCATTCTGGTTATGCTAAATCCTCCAGCCATGCTCAGATTAAAAAAGGGAGAACTGGTTGGGACTAATTCCTTCAGCATGTAGCTTTCAGTTGCTACGTCAAGAAATAATGCTAATGTGAAAATGGTTCCCTGATGACAAGAAGAGATTTTGCTATAGAGATTTTAATAAAAATATTACTGTGTATTCACAAGTCAAGTTTACATATTGTGTTTGATGTCCCAAACATGAAGCCTCCAAGCCTGTATAAAGCCTCTTAAAGGTGAATTTAGTAGGGTATGCATACCTTAATCATATGCTAATGATAGTTCTACTGTACCTCTTCATTAGCAAGTGACCAGTAGCTGTTGATCTCTGACAAACTTGGATAAAACAGACATTCTACTCTCTCTGTAAAAAACCCACAGCTTCTTTCAGGGCCCCATGGTAAGCTGGAGGGTGGTCCTTCCATCTGCAACACAGCCCTAACAAAAAGTCAGCCACGGATGGAGGCAGGGGGGGCTGCTAACTACCTGCCATCCCTGTAGGTCTTGGAACAGTGCGTGTTTGGAGAACCAGTTCATTTGAGATTGTGAAATGGCCGCAGTGCTATTATCAGACATTCCAGGTATCGTGTTTGCTTTGGCAGCCATCGATCGCTCCTCCAGACGGCAATTTAGAGGAAGAGTGCTGAGGGTATTCTTCAACAGTCCTTGTTACATCACATAGAGTCTGTAGCCTGATTGTTGTTCCTCAATTGTAAATCACTTTGGGTTAAAGCATCTATCAAATAAATTAATTAAAATGTCTGGCAACATTAGCAGAGCAGCAGTATGCAAAACCCTCTGTTTATGCTGGCAGCCCTGTGCTGAACTAGTCTTAATGCCAATGTTAACTCAAACCCTACATGTTTTTATTTGCAAAGTGGCAAATTACTGTAATATTAATATACAAGTGTTATGTCTGTTATAAATGCCATGGAACCAATTACTCTCCATCTGAAATGAAGTAAACATAGTCGACAGCCAGCAAAAATATTAACCACATCTCCCTTTTTGTTAAAGAACAATTCACTTAGTAACATCATAAAATTGACTCACTATGTATTGATGTATTTATTAATTAATTTGATGTAAGTCACACAGCCATATTAACCTTGGTGATTATATTGAGGAGACATTCCGGAGCAGATTGGTTGAATGACACAGGATTTAAATGGAAATATCTCAGCACCTGACCTGACATGCAGCCATGTGACACACATATGAACATCTGGAGGCAAAGCTATGAAGCAAGACAGAGAGGGACTCATGACATTCATCGCAGCCCTGCTGGGAACTCTTTGATGAGTTTGCTATACAGATCTGTCTGACTTAGCCTTTTTGAACTGCCAACACCTCGTCTTGAGATTATGAGAGAAAGAGAGAGAGAGAGAGAGAATTTGAGTGCAGGAAACTGAAGTCAGGGAATGAAAAAAAAAACCATGAGGACTTCAAACGAAGGCAAGGTTTTGCGCTCCAACTTCTGGCTGCGAAGTTTTCAGGAGAGCAAAGCCGTCCTTTTGTCAGATGTGGAGACAGGCTAGCTGGCTGTCTGGTGCACAACACCCTTAAACACCAACTCACCTGACACCTGCACCTGAGCAGGCCTGACTGCAGCTTGTCGTGCCTCCGCAACCTACACAAACAGCACCTGTCATCGGCAAAACACAACACTTCACCCCTCTGTGGGATACAGTAGAACAGAAGAAATCAGCATAACATGCAACACACACAGACACACACACACACCTCCAAAGCCTTGACAGATTATGGAAGGGTGTAGCCTGAATGGGGAATCATCATGTGAAGGAAAACAGAGTTTAGACACACGGGAGAAAAAAGTTGCTCTCGAGATTTTTCTCTTCTTTGTACATAATGTGCACTTTGCCTAGGGCTGGCTTTGCTGAGTCAGTGAAATCCTACATGGCAATTAGGTTGTGGATGTGCTGTAAATCCTACAAGAAAGCGAATAAATGTGTGTGGGGGAACATTTAATGGTGCAATGTGTGTGTGTGTGTGTGTGCATGTTTTGAGATTGCATACGTGTATTTGTGTTTGTCTATCCATATATTCAATGAGTGTTTTTTTACCTACCTGTGCATGTGTGTTGTGTGCTGATGAATAGGTAGGCCGTGCTCCTTACATTAGGGCAGCGGTCCCCGCGGGACATTCCTAACCGGGCCGTAGCCTACGACAAAAGTTTAAAAAAAAATGCATGCAAACTAAATAAACTCAATTTAATTCGCAATAATGTCACGTGCGCAATAATACCCACTGACTATGGTGAGCCATATACCTCAAAGAAAAAGAAGGGGTCATTCAATACGAAATATGACGAGTCATATTTAAAATATGGTTTCGCAGAGACCGGTGACTCGCATGCACCAAGTCCTTTATGTGTGGTATTTGGCGATAAGTTGTCAAACGAAGCAATGAAACCATCAAAGCTAATTCGACATCTAGAGTCCAAGCGTCCTACACTTAAAGACAAACCCCTTGAGTTCTTTGAGCGTAAGAAACGCGAGCAAGAAGGACAAAAAACTAGTGCGTAAAGCAACCACATCGGTGAACGTGGCTGCGCTAAAAGCATCATAGTGGCTAGTCGGATTGCTAAATCTAAGAAGCCCTTTACTATTGGGGAAGAATTAATTCTGCCTGCTGGTAAAGGCATGTGCAATGAACTCCTTGGGGAGGCTGCAGCTAAAAAAATAGCTCAGGTACCGCTTTCTGCAAGCACTGTCCATAGGCGAATTGATGATATGTCAGAGGATATTGAGGCACAGTTGTTAGAGAGGGTGAATGGGTCACCGTGGTACGCTATCCAAGTTGGTTGGTTGCAAGTCACTGGCCAGAGTGTTTGAGTTGCGAGAGCCGCTGCAGAGATTTCTTACAGAAAAAAAGTCACCGTTAGCTGCATATTTTAGTGATGAGGGCTGGGTGTCAAAACTCGCTTACCTGTGTGACATATTCGGGTTGCTTAATGACCTCAACCTGTCACTGCAGGGGAGAATGACGACTGTCTTTAAACTGGCAGATAAATTCGCTGCATTTAAAGCCAAGCTTGATTTGTGGGTACGACGAGTGGATCGGGGTGTATTTGATATGTTCCAAACAGTAGTGGGGGTTTTGGGAGAGACTGAGGCAGGGCTCTTTCTCTCGCAGCTGGTGCGCGATCACCTTGTTGCGCTTTCGAATGAGTTTGAGCGTTACTTTAGCCTAGAAATCTAGACGCGCCCCTAGCGGCAGCAAATTACATTTGCTGCCAGGGCTAGTCTAGCAACTCTCCGTTGACTTGTGAGCTCTAGAAATCGAAACTAAATCTGGCATTGAAATCGTGTATAGAGTCGTTTGTTGGGCTTAACATAATGATTGATGGCAGAGTTGCAACGGTTTGGCTTGAATTCCCTGCTACTTGAAAACAAATATCCTATTGCGTCCTATTGCGTGCAGAGGGAATTTGAAAGACAACTGATTATCCCGACCCTCGGACTGAGCACTGCAAACGGTGAGTGCCCAGACCCTACATTTTAATGTGGGTCTGGCTCGCCAGGCTAGTGTTACTTCCCATCCTCCAAAGATCCACGGCAAACCAATGAGTGGGTCCGCAACCCATGTCAATATCCCGAATAGTCCTAACTTGTCAGCGCAGGAGGAAGAGCAGTTAATCGAAATTGCAAATGACAGTGGTCTTAAGAGTGTGTAGGTTATGAGGAAACCTCTCTGGCGGGTTTTTGGATGAAAACCAAAGCAGAATATCCCGAGATAGCCGTAAAAGCGCTGAAAACGTTGCTACCAATTCCCACTACGTATCTATGCGAGGCCAGGTTTTCTGCAATGACTGCAACTAAGACCAAATTGCGCAATCCACTGGACATTTGAAACACACTGAGGGTGTTACTGTCTTCCATCACCCCCAGATGGAACCTTCTTGTTGCAGGGAAACAAGCACAGGGCTCCCACTGATTATTCGTAATGCACGTTTAGTTCCCATGTTTTGTTACCATATTTTGTTAAGCATCTTCACACGTGATAGATGTAGCTTCAAACCCGTCCATGGTCGGGTTTGCATATGGAGGTGTATGTGTGGATATGTCTCTGCATATGGAGGTGTATGTGTATGTGTGTTTGTGTGTGTGTCTGTGTGTGGAGTTGCATGCCTCTGAAGTTGTATGTTCATGGAAACATGTAGCTGTATTGGAAATCTGTTTGTTTGTGTGTTTCTGTACATGTGGGCCCATATTGTTTACCTGAACCTTCTGCTCTTTCAGTCCTCTGCTGTCAACCTCCCACTGGCCTCGTTGCCTTGAGTCTCACTCCGAGATTTATGTCACTATTTGCTACTTGATTGGCCCTTTGACCTTTATGGGCCTCTGTGATGGCACCCATGTGTATCTCCAAACGCCTTCATACCCTATGCCCCCAGTGACATGCCCTCACACATATACATACACACACACACACACACACACACACATTCAGTGACACTCTCACACATAAACACACACACCTCCACTGGCCCTAACCTGCTCCCTCTCTTCTCCTCTAACAACCTTGGCATCAGCGATTTTCTGGCAGGTTGACTGGCTTCATCATCAGCTGTTTTTCCCCTTGGTGGTGTGTGTGTATGTGTGTGTGTGTGTGTGGTTGTGTGTGTGTATATGTGTGTGTGTGTGTGTGTGTGGATGGGGGTGGGGTGGGGTTAGGGAATGGAAGTGCCTTGTAGGCACGGCTGGTTCACCAGAGCGTGCTGCCAATCAAGCAGGGTCATCTTCGCCTGAGGCCACGTCTGTCAGCTCATCATTACGCTAGCTGCTTCACTGTAGTGTGTGTGTGTGTGTGAACTCAGAGAGGGGCATGTCTTCTCTGCTGTACTGAAATATTGCCTCATCACCTGATGTGAATGGGAGGTTTTAATTCATCTGAGCGTGCATGGCACAAGGCTTCCCTCCTGGGCCTACACAGAGAATCTGTGAATCCGTGGAAAGACAAAAACCATATGACAGGTTGGCTGTGGTCCCAAAACACTCATCTCTTGGCCATAAAGCAACCAGAGACAGCGAGGTCAAGCATCACAAGCACAAGCTTTGTCATGATGACTTCAAACACTCTTTCACACACACACACACACACACACACACACATACAAACATACTCCTCACTCTGAACTCTGTTGTGTTAAACAAACACTGAGAAAGAAACTTCTTCTAATCACATGTAGAAAAATGGTGTTTGGCATCTTTACAAGAAGCAGACACGACATATTCATCCCTACCATCTGTTGTGTGGTAATGAATGCATGCAGGTTTGATGGAATTTAATCAGTGTACACTCACCCTCTCCTTGCATTTAAAACACTACAACTACATTAACAACTCTGATAAATGTCCACACACACACACACACACACACACACACACACACACACACACACACACACACACTCTGTTGTGAATATAGATGGTTCACCCAACATCATGAACCTGCTCGGGTTACTAAACACTCTGCTACCTACTTAATATTTCAGACTCATTCTTTGACACATCTGGATGAAGTTATCAGGCTCTTCTAATGGAGAAGAGCTGTCCCTGGAATAATGAATTGATAGAGACTTAGCATAGATGAGAGGAGACTTATTTCCTCTCCTCTGTTCTCTTCCGAGTCATGACAGGTCAGAGCCCAGTCTAGGGGCGAAATGAATGGATATGTGTACATTCCCATCACTATACGCCTGACTACGGGATGATCTGGTCACCCAGAGTGATTACTGGAACACAGCCAGGTAATCCAGGACAAGTGAAGGACCCTGGTTTGATTCAACTCTCCTAGACCAACACAGGCTAGAAAGGGCACTGGCTTAAGAAAAAAATTCCTGAGAGTAGACAGTTCTCTCCTATTCAAATCTTTCAAATGATTTTTTACACATTTTTAAAGCAAACAGTGTGGTTCCCCAAAACATAGACAGATTTCTCTCTCTCTCTTTTTGTGTATTCCCATAAACATCTAGAGTCTCTGGGGTGCTGATAAAGAATAATGTTATTTCCCTTCCCATACGGTGAGTGGGAACATATGCAGCGTAATGTAACGTACACCGCTGATAAAAGTACCCGCTCTCGGCCCGCAGTGTTGTGAGCAGCGTAAGCTGCGAGTGCGGAGATAAGACCGAGCCTGTTGTTTCCCATTAAGCACCTCACTGTTGATCCCACTCAGGGCCCGTTGTTTGCATTGAGTCTCTTCTTCTTATCATCGTCTTCATTAAGTGCAGCTTGTTAAACACGGTTTAGTCCGGAATCGACAGAGGTATGTCGAGGACACTTCTGCCTCGCACTCATATCGTTGAGGTGTCGGAGGTGCTGCTGCCGGAGACGGGCATTCAAATCAGTGCTCTCCTGCTTGGCCAAGATAACAAGTGTGTGGGGGGGGGGTTCTTTTGGGGTGTGTGCCTGTGTGTTTGTGTGTGTGTGTGTGTGTGTGTGTGTGCGCGTGCGTGTGTGTGTTCCCTACCTGCGTGTAATTTTCGGTGTCTCACTCCAAGCTGCAGATTAGAACACGTCGTTTACCCCATAGGGGACTTTGACTCCCGCTCATCCACGCAACCCCCCCCGCCCCACCTCAATGTTTTACAGTTCACTTCATCCTGCATCGCCTACGCCAAATCTAAGGAGACAGCTTTACCGTGGCAACGGTCTCCCACGGCAACTCTTCCGCCTTCCTCCGCCTGTCTCTCAGTCTGTTCACGTGCCCTCGCCACAGTCGCCCAGATGAATTATTCAGTCTCAGCACAGAGGGTTACAAGGTCAGACGAGTCATCTAATGCAGGCGTATATCAGAACTGGCTCCTATATATTATGGCAATTACTCCCAACGTGAATACAGTATATCTTTAGTCAGGCTTCCGTGGTAACTCAAGAGATTTTTCAAATAGTGGGGGGTATAAGCCACAGGCTTTCAGAGGCACTTTGAGACTATATGCTTTGGTAATGGCACCATATAAGTAAATACAGCAGAACATAACTGAGTCATGCACAGCTAAAGGAAACCTAATACATCAGCACTGAATCAACTGTTGATAAAATTGGTACAAATTGTGCAGTAGTGGAGTGATGGTGTAGTTATGGTGGCGTATTTATTCAAAGTTCTGTGCCTATTCTCTGTCTCCGAAATAGAAATCGTATAATGTTAGTCCGAGCATGCTCTGAACACTTATTTTGAATTCCAAAAGCCTTTCTGTTCCTAAATACTTACCACAGACTAACATTTCAAAGTGTCTTTGTCTTTTTTGTCTTGTTGCCAAAGCTTTATCCTGACGAATCCCTCAGATTATGAACTGTTTTCGGTTTTCAAAACATCACTAAGCCCGAGTGGATGAATAAACATTTCATTAGCAGTCGTTCGGCAGTGCTGAGAAGCTAATAGAATCTGTGGCAACACTGGGCCTTTGTGTTGCTGGCGAGGCTGTGTTTGTTATGCTGCGCTTCCGTCTGTTGAGACGTAAATAATATGACAGGGCCTCAGCACTCAACTTCTGTGCGTCTCACTTCCCACCCTGCACTAGCACATCCAGCTTCACATGTCAGTCTCATTTATTCATCTATGTAAATGCAAAATATATTTATTTCAATGATTTGTTTGTATAAATCTTATGATACATTTGTTCTACTATAAAATAGCTGTAGCTGCTTACGTGGCCTTAAGCAAAGTGTACATAGTTATTTACTGCATACCAAAAACTATTATAACTTAATCTTGAAATGAATTGAATAGAATGAGGAAAGTCTCTTCAGGGGGTAAAGGGAAAGAAGAAGCACATTTGTGTGTTGGCTGTTCTTGTTGTTGTTTCTAAGTCACCGTGACCGAGGCCTTTCTAATTCGCCTGGGAAACAGACCTGCTGGACCCCTGAGGGGGTCTGGAAGCCCATCGCAGACCTCTAACCTCTCCGTAATGAAAAGGGGGTGACTGTTGACCTTCCGCTCAGCGGGAGGTGCCCGGGCCCTCAGACTAATCAGGGTCCACAGCCAATGACGCAAGAACTGGGCAGAGGACATGTGAATATGGCACAGGGAGAGAACCTTTACGTAGCTCTCTCTCTCTCTCAAATTCAAATTCAAAGTTGCTTTATTAGCATGACTGTATGGGAACAGTGTTGCCAAAGCTATTGTTACATATAACATAACATACAAGAACATAAGACCATAAAATAGAAATAAAAAAACAACAAAAAAAGTATTTTACTCTCACTACTTCTGCCGGTCTCTCTGCCTGGTGCCTGTCTCTCTTTGCCTGTCTTTCTCTGTTCCCTTTTCTTTCTCTTTGTCTGTCTTTCTGAACTTGTCGCATGCATGGAGAGGAATGCAGCATGCAGTCCCCCCTATAGGCAGGCTGCCAATAATGGAAAAAAGGGAAAAGGGAACCCCACCCACTCTCTTTCTTACTCTCTCTCTCTCTCTCTCTCTCTCTCTCAAAGGAATGCAGGATGAAGATTCTCCCATCAGGACACATGGGACTGACAGACAGACTCCATCCACAGGTCACCTAGGCAGTAGGTTCATACATATTAACATCACCACCTGAAGGCCACCGTGGTGAGATGTAAAGAATTACATGGGAGGAAACCATAGACAGCAAGAAGGGATTTATATAAGCATTCCTGATATGTCAAATGTTTTAAGGGTGAGGCTATTAGCAGTGTATGTTATTTGTACCCTGGTGCAATTAGAATGCTATTTGTACCCCAGTGCACACAACAATGTGTTCTATTAATCCCCCTTCTGGTACAAATGTCATTGAATGCTATTTGTACCCCGGTGCACACAGCAATGTGTTCTATTAATACCCCGTCTGGTACAAATATCAGTGTATGCTATTTGCACTCCTGTGCATTTATCCATGCATATTGATGACACCATGTAATAAAATAAAAAAATGAGCAACATGTTTTTGTTGTTACATCACAGGGTGTGAATAGCTCAGCTGTGTGGCTTATACTATTCGTACCAGGGGTGCAAATAGACACTCTGAATAAGGTACAGTATGCTGTTTGCGTCACTGTATAATTAGAATTGGATGCTATTCTTACCCTGGTGTATAGTAATGTGTGCTATTTATACCCTGGTGCGTGAACTAGCTAATTGTTGCAATCAAAACTTCCATTTGAGAACATAACTAACAAACTGATGGTTATATGTATTCACTGAACAAAGATTATGATATAATAAAACACAACTTTTCCACCTGAAACTTAATTTGAACAGATATTAGTACGGAAACCTTTCAGAATTCTTAACATTCTGCTGACGAAAAAACAAATGTCCGTCATGTTTTTTGTGCACGCGAGCAACGTGTTTTTGACATTACGTCTGTGACACCCACCGACGTGCTATTACATTGGTGGGAAGGTTAAAAAATGATTACATTAATTTCCCACCAATGTAATAAACTAGATGTACCGCAGAGCGGTACAAAATATGACCGCCGCCCAGTCCAGCACATTTTTTCCACAAAAAGAAATCACGCTGAAAGGCCTATATGATTCTAACTGTCTCACTAAATTGCATTATCCACACTCAATTCTCACTGGTATCTGCTAGACAACAAGTACCAAAACATGATTAGTTCATAGATTTCACATGTAAAATTCATTTTATACAACCCCACCTCCATCTTGCCTGTTTATAATTCTGAGAAATTCTTGATTGTTTGTGTTATGTTTATGTTATGTGTGTGTGTGTGTGTGTGACTGTGTGTGTGTGTGTGTGTGTGCGTGCGTGCTTGTGTTTGTGCCTGCGTATGTGCCTGTGCATGCAAGCGTACATATGTCTACTGTGTGAGTATGTGTCATACGTATGATTACTGTGAATGTATGTGTGTGTGTGTGTGTATCTGTGCACATGTGTGCACATGAAATGGGTTAACATGACCCCTGGAGGCAAACATACAGAAAAAAATGGTCATCCTAGGCCCTACAGTTCTCAAGATATTCACAGAGAACTGTGTCTGCCCTACCCTCCTTTCGGGGGGTCCAGTCCAGCGGGGGGGCTACAGATCAAAACGAAAAATGACGGTTCCATGCTATCCATGTGGGGGTACATGCCCACCAAGTTTTGTGTACCCCGGTCTTTCAGTGTCCCGGGAATCCTTGTTGGTGTACGTCACTAAATGAACACATAAATTATTTTATTGTAAGGCCCCCCATGAACGAAAGTACACAAAACTTGGCATGCATTCGGAGGGTGTCATAATGATCCTACACTTTTAATTTCGTGCAGTTTTGACCTTGTCAGCCAGAGATATTGTGATGAAAACACCTAATTTTTTGCTTTTTAATTTTTAACTAGGTGGCGCTATACATAAAATAAGTGGTAATGGGATGGGTTGACATGCCCCCTTAAGACCAACATACATAAAAAAGGTGGACCTCCTAGGCCCTACGGTTATCGAGATATTCACAGAAAACTGTCTCCGGCCACCTACAGGCCAGTTGGTGTATAGTAACATAAATGAATTTATTGTGTGGCCCCCCATGAACGGAATTCCACGAAACTTGGCGTGCATACAGAGGGTGTCATAATGATCCTACACTTCCAATTTTGTACAGTTTTGACTTTGTTAGGTCACAGATACCTTCAATTACAACACCTCATTTTTACTTTTTTGTGTTTAACTAGGTGGCGCTATACATGAAATGAGTGGTTATGGAATGGGTTGACATGGCCCCTTGAGATCAACATACAAAAAAAAAATGGTCCTCCTAAACCCTACGGTTTTCGAGATATTCACAGAAAACTGTGTCTGCCCTACCCTCCTTTCGGGGGGTCCAGTCCAGCGGGGGGGCTACAGATCAAAACGAAAAACGATGGTTCCATGCTATCCATGTGGGGTTACATGCCCACCAAGTTTCATGTACCCCGGTCTTTCAGTGTCCCGGGAATCATTGACAGAAATTTGGGCATGCGAAAAAAAAAAAAAAAAAAAAAAAAATCTGACTAAACCTATATGACCGCCGCTTCGCTGCGCGGCGGTCATAATTACTGATTGAAATCAGTGATACCTATATTTGTTTTATCAGGTGTAAGGGTAATTGGAAATGGTCACCATCTAAACCATCTCATAGCCATAAAACTTTGTACCACCCCCCCTTTACTTATATCTCTACTTATTATGACCGCCGCGCAGCGAAGCGGCGGTCATATAGGTTTAGTCAGATTTTTTTTTCTTTTTTTTTCGCATGCCCAAATTTCCGTCAATGAGTCCCGGGACACTGAAAGACCGGGGTACACGAAACTTGGTGGGCATGTAACCCCACATGGATAGCATGGAACCATCGTTTTTCGTTTTGATCTGTAGCCCCCCCGCTGGACTGGACCCCCCGAAAGGAGGGTAGGGCAGACACAGTTTTCTGGGAATATCTCGAAAACCGTAGGGTTTAGGAGGACCATTTTTTTTTTTGTATGTTGATCTCAAGGGGCCATGTCAACCCATTCCATAACCACTCATTTCATGTATAGCGCCACCTAGTTAAACACAAAAAAGTAAAAATGAGGTGTTGTAATCGCAGGTATCTGTGACCTAACTTAGTCAAAACTGCACGAAATTGGAAGTGTAGGATCATTATGACACCCTCTGAATGCACGCCAAGTTTCGTGGAATTCCGTTCATGGGGGGCCACACAATAAATTAATTTATGTTACTATACACCAACTGGCCTGTAGGTGGCCGGAGACAGTTTTCTGTGAATATCTCGAGAACCGTAGGGCCTAGGAGGTCCACCTTTTTTTTGTATATTGATCTCAAGGGGCCATGTCAACCCATCCCATTACCACTTATTCATGTATAGCGCCACCTAGTTAAAAATTAAAAAGCAAAAAATTAGGTGTTTTCATCACAATATCTCTGGCTGACATGGTCAAAACTGCACGAAATTGAAAGTGTAGGATCATTATGACACCCTCCGAATGCATGCCAAGTTTTGTGTACTTTCGTTCATGGGGGGCCTTACAATAAAATAATTTATGTGTACATTTAGTGACGTACACCAACAAGGATTCCCGGGACACTGAAAGACCGGGGTACACAAAACTTGGTGGGCATGTACCCCCACATGGATAGCATGGAACCGTCATTTTTCGTTTTGATCTGTAGCCCCCCCCGCTGGACTGGACCCCCCGAAAGGAGGGTAGGCCAGACACAGTTCTCTTTGAATATCTTGAGAACTGTAGGGCCTAGGATGACCATTTTTTTCCGTATATTTGCCTCCAGGGGTCATGTTAACCCATTTCATTTGCACACATGTGCACAAACAGATACACACACACACACACAGTAATCATACGTATGACACATACTCACACAGTAGACATATGTACGCTTCCATGCACAGACACATACGCAGGCACACACACAAGCACGCACACACACACACTCACACACACACACACCCACACACATAACATAAACATAACACAAACAATCAAGAATTTCTCAGAATTATGAACAGGCAAGATGGAGGTGGGGTTGTATAAAATGAATTTTACATGTGAAATCTATGAACTAATCATGTTTTGGTACTTGTTGTCTAGCAGATACCAGTGAGAATTGAGTGTGGATAATGCAATTTAGTGAGACAGTTAGAATCATATAGGCCTTTCAGCGTGATTTCTTTTTGTGGAAAAAATGTGCTGGACTGGGCGGCGGTCATATTTTGTACCGCTCTGCGGTACATCTAGTTATTCATCACATTTTCTAGGTGCCAAGCAAAGCTAAGGACACCCCTTGTGTTCTTTTGTTATTTTTTCACTTAAATAAATGGCATAATTGTAGTCTGTGGCAGCCCTTAGAACCGTATAGCAAATAGTCTTTATGCAAAGTTGATTTGGCATCCATTGTTTTTGCCTTACACATAGTTTAACACTTTTAGTGGGGGCCAAGCAAATTTTTCTACCTTTTGTTATTTTCATCACCTTTTTACTGGGGGCCACACAGTTGTGAATGCACCCATAGTGGTTCTACCTTCTCTTCCTGGAGGCCAAGCAGTAAAGCTGCGCTGTGTTTCTAACCTTCTAACTTATGTTTTGTTAATTAATCGAGTTTTGGGTATTATACCATATTATATCACTATATAATGTCATTTTCCATCGATATAATCACTAACAAAGAGCAACATACCACTTTTGCTGGCTTGTAGACCAAGAGAGGATGTTACAAGTTGTTGTTGTTGAGTTGGACAGAAGACAACATAAAACTTGAGGTAACTCTTTGTAAGCATTAGACACGATAAACTTGCAGCACATCAATAGCTTACCCCTTGTAGCCTCATGAGCTCATTCATTAGATTTCAAACATTTGACAGGAAGTGACATAGATACTGTATATGCATCATGGGAGATTGAGTCCATCCGAAATATTACAACGTTAATCAAATAAATATCATTACAATCTCAATACATCTCAGATAAATATTTACATTACAACAGTATATAAAACTAGATGTACCGCAGAGCGGTACAAAATATGACCGCCGCCCAGTCCAGCACATTTTTTCCACAAAAAGAAATCACGCTGAAAGGCCTATATGATTCTAACTGTCTCACTAAATTGCATTATCCACACTCAATTCTCACTGGTATCTGCTAGACAACAAGTACCAAAACATGATTAGTTCATCGATTTCACATGTAAAATTCATTTTATACAACCCCACCTCCATCTTGCCTGTTCATAATTATGAGAAATTCTTGATTGTTTGTGTTATGTTTATGTTATGTGTGTGGGTGTGTGTGTGTGTGTGAGTGTGTGTGTGTGTGTGTGTGTGTGCGTGCCTGCGTATGTGCCTGTGCATGGAAGCGTACATATGTCTACTGTGTGAGTATGTGTCATGATTACTGTGAATGTGTGTGTGTGTGTGTATCTGTTTGTGCACATGTGTGCACATGAACTGGGCTAACATGACCCCTGGAGGCAAATATACGGAAAAAATGGTCATCCTAGGCCCTACAGTTCTCAAGATATTCACAGAGAACTGTGTCTGGCCTACCCTCCTTTCGGGGGGTCCAGTCCAGCGGGGGGGCTACAGATCAAAACGAAAAATATCAGTTCCATGCTATCCATGTGGGGGTACATGCCCACCAAGTTTTGTGTACCCCGGTCTTTCAGTGTCCCGGGAATCCTTGTTGGTGTACGTCACTAAATGTACACATAAATTGTTTTATTGTAAGGCCCCCCATGAACGAAAGTACACAAAACTTGGCATGCATTCGGAGGGTGTCATAATGATCCTACACTTTCAATTTCGTGCAGTTTTGACCATGTCAGCCAGAGATATTGTGATGAAAACACCTAATTTTTTGCTTTTTAATTTTTAACTAGGTGGCGCTATACATGAAATAAGTGGAAATGGGATGGGTTGACATGGCCCCTTGAGATCAACATACAAAAAAAAAGGTGGACCTCCTAGGCCCTACGGTTCTCGAGATATTCACAGAAAACTGTCTCCGGCCACCTACAGGCCAGTTGGTGTATAGTAACATAAATTAATTTATTGTGTGGCCCCCCATGAACGGAATTCCACGAAACTTGGCGTGCATTCAGAGGGTGTCATAATGATCCTACACTTCCAATTTCGTGCAGTATTGACTATGTTAGGTCACAGATACCTGCGATTACAACACCTCATTTTTACTTTTTTGTGTTTAACTAGGTGGCGCTATACATGAAATGAGTGGTTATGGAATGGGTTGACATGGCCCCTTGAGATCAACATACAAAAAAAAAAAGGTCCTCCTAAACCTTACGGTTCTCGAGATATTCACAGAAAACTGTGTCTGCCCTACCCTCCTTTCGGGGGGTGCAGTCCAGCGGGGGGGCTACAGATCAAAACGAAAAACGATGGTTCCATGCTATCCATATGGGGTTACATGCCCACCAAGTTTCGTCTACCCCGGTCTTTCAGTGTCCCGGGAATCATTGACAGAAATTTGGACATGCGAAAAAGAAAAAAAAAAAAAAAAAAAAAAAAAATCTGACTAAACCTATATGACCGCCGCTTCGCTGCGCTTCGGTCATAATAAGATAAATTATTATTTGAATTGTGCAAAATATGCAAAGATGATGCAAAATATGCAAGGCTGAGAAACTGAGTGGAAATCATTACATTTCTATGGCTGCAGCTACACTCCCACCATCACATAAGTGTGATTCTGGAAACCCCAGAGGTGGGACCAAGTCCCTGTTTGGCAAGTCACCAGTAAGTCCCAAGTCTTAGCAGTCAAGTCCAAGTCAAGTCCCAAGTAAATACAGAGAAGGCCAAGTCGAGTCCAAGTCCAAGTCCCAATCTTTTTCAAGTCTTGAACAAGTCATCAGGTACTCTTCACTTAATAATGCCATTATTAGACTATCGATCATAATTTTAACACTTCCATCTTATCCACAGTATTTTCTTTATAAATACAGATTAAAATATGTTCAATGTTTCGGTCTTAAAATCTTTTACGATATGGTATGCTGATGTGCATACCTGTAACCTGTGTAATACCTGTGTAATATACACATGTGCATACCTGAGTAATCTGTACAAAACGGATAGCTACATGACACAAATATATATATATATATATATATATATTGTTTTTCCATATTGCGGAGCCCACTGTAAGGATGAGTAATAATTTGACAGATGGCATTTCACTGCGCTAGGCCACAGATTGGCCTGCAAACAATTTATTAGGCTGTCTGCCAGTGGCGACTCATAAGGGAAGCCAAGGTCAACACTTTTATATTATTTAAAAGATAATAATGACACAGTAATTTTGTTTTAAAGTATTAATTTCTTAAGAAATACTACACATTTGATGCTGTTTAACTCATTTGTAAACTTTAAGCCCATTGTGTGCCACAGTCCACTCGTTCTCATAATGATCTTTTTTTACCAGCTCCATTTAAATATAGCCTATTGCTAGTCCAAAAAACTCAAACATTGTTTGTGCCACATGTATAGCACAATATTAACAATGATATTAGCATGATATTAAGTTGGCACAAACAGCTTTCATTCCTTTGGAAATAGAAGAATGTGTGACATGATGCTTGCTTGACATTTTCTGTTTGCAATTAAAAGTGAATTATGAGCCTGGTAGCCAGTAGCCACCTAGCTAGCTGAGTGGAATGCGTTTCAATCGGCATATCATGTGCTTCATGTAAACAAATTATTGAATACTTCAAGACTCACCAGTTCCATTACAAAGGTAAATACATCTCTTCATATTCTTGTCCATTTTCCAAATCACAGTGAGTGCAGCCTATGTCAAAGTGACCTGGATCTTATAGTTTATAACAGTAGGCTAGTGAGAACCGGATAAATTCACACTCCTCTAATCTCATTTTGTTGCCTTCATGATTTCCTTTTATACGTTTCTTATATTTAAAAGAAGATATCAATCATCATCAACAATGACAATCTAGCTGGAACCTGCCACTTGTTTTCTCTCCCTCTCGTGCGTGCTTAGACGCATTCTCAATTAAATGCAGTAGCATAAGTTCAAGTTGGATCTTAATGGAGAGGACCCGAAAAGTATCATCTTTATGTAACATGCTGTTGGTGCATTTTGACATTGTAAACGTTCTCTAACAAGAGTGCAAATCAGTTTGCAGTAAAGCTGTCACGGGCAAGACAGACGAGGACCACAAGTGCGTCACGTTTCTTTCAGTTTATTAACCCTTTAGGCGCCAGAGGTTTTTTTCCGAAACGATCAATTTTGACATCTTCATTTCAAAAGGCTATATCTTAAAAGTGATAAGAAATAGAGACTTTCTGTAAATTAGAGAAATATTAAGGATGACCCAAAGTTTATGTAGAGATTAAATGTTTATATCTAATTTGCATATTATGACGTCATATGGTGGCGGCCATCTTGGATTATATAATTTTCATGAAAAGTCGCATGTTTGAATGATAAAATGCACCACTTCTTTCCCCCCAAAATGTCCCTCACCTTCTGTATGCTATATTGCACAATACTGAATGCTCAGGTAAATAGTAAGTAGTGAACAAACTGTGTAAATCATTACTAATAAATGGCAGAAACAAACCAAATGCATGTAGCGGTAGACTGGCCTTTTGCTGTAGAGATTTTCCATTTACTATATACAGTAGGCACTCTGATTCCATGTATGGGGCACATATATATTATTCAGATGACACACAAACACAAGTAGACAAGACCTGTTTAGTTCAAAAGCTCATTTGCCACGGCAAGGCACAGATCAGGAGTGAGATGACGAGACAAGACAAGAGACAATGTTAGTATTTTTTTTCTTTTTGTTGTTTTTGTTGATGTTTTTTTGTTTTTTTTCTTAGCTGACAGACACACACATCACAAGGACATGAACACACAAAAAGGAACACATAGTGTACTGTATGTCCTAAATGATCAGGGAAGTAGATAGCAAATCAACAGTGTAAATCATTACTAATAAATGGCTGCCATTTTTTTTTTATGTAGCAGGCCTTTTGCTGTACAGATAATGACTCCCTATCCTTATCCATACAGGACCGGCATTCCCATCATCTTGTGATAAACTATGCATGACCTAATGTGTGTGTGTGTGTGTGTGTGGGAGAGGGAATGAGCGTGTCACCACCTCCACCATGCGAGCAGCATGGCCAGATCTGCCTCGCGCGCGCCCGAGTGGAGAGAATTTGCACAGCTCAGACTAGGCCTAGTGTCATTCTCATTGCGACTCCCCACACTGCCACTACGTCCCCCCCTCACTGTCCTATGAGCACTTCGACCTCGTCTAACATACCCAGTGGCATTAGACAAAGGCTCCACCACGTTACTGTCGCCGCGATTGTGGAGAGGCACACGTTCAGAAGACAGAAGCTAGCGCTATGGACATTATGCTACCTCCAGCCTCGTTCGCCACACCACTAACACCCTGCTAACTTCCCGATGAACACTCCGAACCCGTGAAACATTATTCCCACCAGTGACATTGGGCAAACGATTCAACATTTGTGCTTGGTGTAAGCTAAACTATGGAGTAAACTCTCACTTTGTCCAGCTGCATCATTGCAAGGCAGGGACGCATCTGAAGCCTCACTAAACAAATCACCGTAATTTTCTGAAGGCAGATATTCCCCTTCAGAATCAGGGTCCGCGAATAGAAGACCCAACACTTCATTTCAGGTAAACTTTTTTGATGCCATTAGACGATAATCTAATGCAAATACTCGCTGACATTGACAATATCGCTCTGACAAAGTGGCTCACACGCACACTAGCTCCGGTATTTCATGCACTGATTCAATGCAGCTGTAGCTAGAAATGTTTTGTTTAAAGCGTGCCCTTTTTTCGACTCGGGGATGACGTATGACATGTCTGCCATCTATTGGAGTGGAAGTCGAACGAAATATGACACCCTATTTGACTAAATCGGACGTTTTATTCAGTACCGCATCTTGTCGACTATAGTCGCCTGTGGCGCCTAGAGGGTTAAAGGGTTGGGGGAAAAGGAGTGTGTGGGTGTGTGTGTGTCCCAGTGGCAGAGAGGCGTCAAACGTTGGTGGGGACGAAGGGTCTGGGCTTACACGCCAGGGGCCTGGAAGTCCTGGGGAACACACACACACACACACACAACAGGAGAGCAGAGGAACAGGGCAGGCGAAACAAGGCAGCAGCACAGACAAAGCCAAGGCAGAACTCGCAATAGTAAAGGTGGCAGGCAGGCTTTACAGGAGTTACCGCGGCAGGAGAGCAGAGGGGAGTCAAGCGGGTCCGGGTACAAAAGCAGGAGTCAGAGTAGCGCGTAGTTGTGCAGGTTACAGGTGCAGGCTTTGCAGACGTTCTGACAAAGGTGGACTGAAAAACAAGGCTTTAAATACAGGGGATGGTTAACAGGAAATGCAGTGCAGCTGGCAGGTCAACGAGAGAGCAAGGGTAGGGACAGGTGCGGCTAATCAGGCAGAGCAGAGACAGAGACTGGGAGTGGCAGATAATTGAGAGCAATGAAGGCTCGTTAACAGGCAGGGAGAGAGAGCTCACGACAGAACCCCCCCCCAAGGGACGGCCCCAGAAGTCCCCAAGAGACACCACCAAACCGGGCGGGTGGAGGGGGAGCCGGTGGAGGGCTAGAACTCCTCGGACCGATCAGTCTCCATGCCCTGATCTTCAGAAGTGGCACCGTCAAGGGCCAGGTCAGGTTCCGGAGCCAACTCAGGGTCAGGGGCCAGGTCAGGTGCCGGACGGGAGGTACGAAGGGACCCCCTCGGACGACCCCGTCGAATGACCGGCTGGTCTGGATGCCTCCGGTGGAAGTCTGTGATTAGGGTCCGGTCCACAATCCGGCTGGCAGGCACCCAGGTCCTCTCCTCAGGTCAACAAGGTATTGGATGCCCCCCGACGCAGACGCCGGACAGAGTAGACTGGACCACCATCAATGAGGCGCGGAGGAGGGGGAGGAGGTGCAGCCGGAACCAGTGGACTCTCATGAACCGGTTTGATCTTCGACACATGGAATGTAGGATGAACTCATGGATCTTGGTAGTTTGAGCTGAACAGCAGTTGGGCTGATAACCCTCCGGATGGGGAATGGGCCGACGAACCGAGGCGCCAATTTCCGTGACTCCACCCGCAGTGGCTGGTCATTGGCCAACAGCCAAACCTTTTGTCCCACATGGTAGGCGGGAGCAGGAGTTCTGCGGCGGTTGGCACCCGTGGTGTAGCTGGAGACGGACTTGAGGAGCGTGGCACGGGCTTGTGCCCAGGTGCGGCGGCACCGGCGAGAATAGGCAAGGGCAGATGGGCAGGTGACTTCACCTTCTTGGCTGTTGAACAGGGGTGGCTGGTAGCCGTACACACACTGGAAGGGTGACATGCCGGTGGCAGAGCAGGTCAGAGAATTATGGGCATATTCCACCCATGTCAGTTGCTGAGCCCAGGCGTGAGGGTTACGAGATGCCATGCATCGGAGTGCGTTCTCCAACTCCTGGTTTGCCCGTTCCGACTGGCCGTTGGACTGGGGATGGAATCCAGAAGTTAGACTAACCGTGGCCCCCAGCAAACGGCAGAACTCCTTCCAAAAGGTGGAGGTAAATTGCGGGCATCGGTCCGAGACGACATCACAGGGCAGTCCATGTATACGAAAAACATGCTCTAAGACCACCTGGGCAGTCTCCTTGGCAGACGGCAGCTTCGGGAGGGGGACAAAGTGTGCCATTTTGCTGAACCGGTCCACTACTGTGAGAATGACCGTCATTCCATCAGACTGGGGCAGACCTGTGACAAAGTGCAGTGAGATGTGGGACCAGGGCCGCGTTGGCACAGGCAGGGGCTGCAGTAATCCAGCAGGGGGCTGATTGGACGACTTCTGCTGGTTGCATGTGGGACAGGCGCAGACAAAGTCTCGTACATCCCTTCTCAGAGATGGCCACCAGAACCGCTGGGCAAGCAGATGGCAGGTGCGAGTGGATCCAGGGTGGCAAGCGAGACGAGAGTCGTGTCCACATTGTATGACCTGAGACCTCAGGTGTCCAGGGACGAATAGGCGGTCAGCAGGGCATGCACTGGGGCCAGGCTGGTCATGGAGAGCCTCCCGTACCTGTTCTATAATGTCCCAGGTCAGGGCGCCTACGACACAAGGACCGGGAAGAATGGATGCAGGATCCTGGGAGGGGGCGTCATCTTTCTGGAACTGGCGGAAGAGGGTGTCTGGTTTGATGTTACGTGACCCAGGACGGTATGACAGGGTGAAATTGAATCTAGTGAAAAACAGGGCCCAACGGGACTGTCTCGGGTTCAGACGCTTGGCTGAGTGGATGTACTCAAGGTTCTTGTGGTCTGTCCAGACCAAGAATGGAACTGTGGACCCCTCCAGCCAGTGACGCCACTCCTCCAAGGCCAGCTTGACAGCCGGCAGCTCACGGTTCCCTATGTCATAGTTGCATTCTGATGGGGACAGGCGACGGGAGAAGAATGCACAAGGGTGGAGCTTGCTGTTTTCTGCAGCCCGCTGAGAGAGCGCGGCACCAACTCCCACATCGGAGGCGTCCACCTCCACAACAAATTGCCGGTCTGCATCCGGCATCCGGAGCACGGGGGCAGAGGTGAACCGAGTCTTGAGGACACTGAAGGCCTTGTCGGCTGCTGGGGTCCAGGCGAAGGTCTGCTTGGTGCTTGTCAGAGCAGTGAGAGGAGCGGCTACAGTGCTGTAATTCCGGATGAACTTTCTGTAGAAGTTCGCAAACCCGAGGAATTGCTGCAGCTTTTTTCGGTTTTCTGGGACTGGACAGGAGGTCACTGCTGAAACCTTGGCTGGGTCCATCTGGATATTTCCCTCTGCCACAATGTACCCCAGGAAGGCCACGGTTTTGACATGAAACTCACACTTCTCTACCTTGACGTAGAGCGAGTTCTCCAGGAGACAACGAAGGACTTGCTGGACATGCCGGGTGTGTTCAGACAGGGTCTTGGAGAAGATTAAAATGTCGTCCAGGTAAACGAAGACAAATTTGTTTAACATGTCCCGTAGTACATCATTCACAAGAGCTTGGAACACCACAGGAGCATTGGTGAGATCGAAGGCATCACCAGGTACTCGTAGTGGCCGGTTGGGGTGTTGAATGCTGTCTTCCATTCGTCGCCCTCCCGGATCCACACTAGGTGGTAGGCGTTCCTGAGGTCCAGCTTGGTGAAGATTGTGGCTCCCTGGAGCAACTCGAAGGCAGAGGTGAGCAGAGGCAGAGGATACCGGTTCTTCACAGTGATGTCGTTGAGGCCCCGGTAATCAATGCAGGGCCAAAGGGATCCATCCTTCTTCCCCACAAAGAAAAACCCAGCACTGGCAGGAGACGAGGATGGACGGATTATTCCAGCCGCCAGGGAGTCACTGATGTAATTCTCCATGGACCTTCGTTCAGAGGCAGACAGGGAATAGAGACTGCCCTTGGGAGGGGCAGTGCCAGGGAGGAGGTCGATGGCACAGTCATACGGTCGATGCGGGGGCAGAGATGTGGCCTTGAGCTTGTTGAACACCTCCCAGAGACCATGGTAGCATTCCGGGACGTTCGAGATGTCAGGAGCAGAGTTGACGGGTACGGAGTGGAGGGGAAGCGTGGCAGCAAGCAGACAGGTTTGGTGGCAGTCCTTTCCCCACTCCTTGATCTCCCCGGTTGCCCAATCGAGGTGAGGGTTGTGCCGACGGAGCCATGGGTAGCCCAGGATGAGGGGTTGGCCCGGAGAGCGGAGCAGGTGGAACCGGATGGCTTCCTGGTGGTTACCAGACAGCATCATCGAGACGGGGGTAGTGACACGAGTGACTGTGCCGAGCAGGTGTCCATCCAGCGCCCGAGCAGGAACAGGAGGTGTCAGATGGTGAATCTCCAGTCGCAGCTGGTGAGCTAACTCAGCGTCCATTATGTTGGCTTCGGCGCCAGAGTCCACCAGGGCAGCCAGGGTGTGTGTGGAATAAGAAAGGTGAAGACGAACTTGCAGCAACGGTTTGCGGTTGGAGGACTGGATGGTCATTGAGCTCAGCCGGACTCCTCCTACATCTGGTGAGCTTGGGCTTTTAAAGGGCAGTTGGCAACGCGGTGTTCATCTCTTCTGCAATATAGACAGAGGTTAGAGGAGAAACGGCGCTGACGCTCTGCGGGGGTGAGGGAGGCACGACCAATCTCCATGGGTTCAGACAGCTCAGGTTGGCTTGGTGGAGCAGTAGGGGAGGACAGAAGAGCAGTCGGCGCACTTTGTGTGCTTGGGTTCTGGGGTTCTGGTGCTCCGGCAAAAGTGGCGGGAGTGATCAGGGCAGGTGACTCTGGGGCTGGAACGGTGGGCAGACTGGCAGGCAGGCTGAGTTACCGCGGTAGGAGAGCAGAGGGGAGTCAAGCGGGTCCGGGTACAAAAGCAGGAGTCAGAGTAGCGCGTAGTCATGCAGGTTACAGGTGCAGACTTTGCAGACGTTCTGAGAAAGGTGGACTGAAAAACAAGGCTTTAAATACAGGGGATGGTTAACAGGAAATGCAGTGCAGCTGGCAGGTCAACGAGAGAGCAAGGGTAGGGACAGGTGCGGCTAATCAGGCAGAGCAGAGACAGAGACTGGGAGTGGCAGATAATTGAGAGCAATGAAGGCTCGTTAACAGGCAGGGAGAGAGAGCTCACGACAAAAGCTACTATTTATTGTCTAAATGTTGGTCCTTTCTCTGTCTCTTGGTGCCCTACACACAGTGCGTAATGCGTGTGGGGGTAGCGGCAGCACTGAACACTGTGCTCTGGCCGCTTGTCTCCACTATTTTTTTTTTAGTCGCGGAAGTGAAAGCGTCTCTGTGGTGACTGGTCCACAATCAGGAAATTTTGTTTTTGACTCGAGACATGTCAAGTCATCACAAGTCAAAGATGCAAAGTCTGAGTCAAGTCTCGAGTGAATAGTATTCAAGTCCAAGTTGAGTTGCAAGTCATGCCGAATTTTATCAAGTCAAGTTTGAAGTCATTAAAATCATGACTCGAGTCTGACTCGAGTCCAAGTCATGTGACTCGAGTCCACATGTCTGGTTCACTCACACGCACACAATCATCAAAGATATATAATGAATTAACATAATCTGTGATTTAGAAATCTCGCACCTTAATCAGACACAAGTAAAGATATTGTTTTGTGTACAGGTCTTTCTAAATACACTGGCTTAGTAGTTTGACCTTCCTGACCCGCCCATCAGATCCAGGGAAGACTTCAACAACTTCGGCAAGCTTCCAACGGTTTCGTGGTGCCAGGTCATCTTGAAGTAGGACAACATCATTGACCTTTGTGTCTCGGCGATTCTTACTCCACTTACTCCTTTGTTGTAGATTTAAAAGATACTCCCTCTTCCATCTCGCCCAGAATTCATTGGCTAAAAATTGGATTCTCTTCCACCTCTTTTTCAGATAGAGATCTTCCCTAGAGAACTCTCCAGGTGGAGATGCGATAATCTCTGACTTCATTGTTAATATGTGATTTGGCGTCAACAGCTCTGGTGCCAACGGATCATTTAAGAATTCAGAGGTCAGGGGGTCGACTATTCACTATTGCCATGGCTTCATACATGAAGGTTCTCAGTGAGGAGCTGTAAGGAGTCCTAATGTTTCTATACTGATCAAACTCCTGATCATGTGAACTGTTGATTAATTACCCTACCACATGATGGTATGACCTCATCAAGTACTCTCAAATCAGCTGACCTCCAATCATGTGATCCATATCAATGTAACCAACCACAAACTAGGTAAACTATTTAAGTGATGTTCACAGAGCATTCTAGGAGCCATTCTGTAGTCAGAATCTCCCGCACCACTAAGGTGTGTAGTCATCATCCTCTGAGCTGGTATGTTAATTCTCTGATTGCTTCATATGGCTTCCTAAATGATCCTTTAACCTGTTTTTGTAACTTTCACATTATTTATTTAGATGTACCTTCTATAATGTATTGGATGAATAGCTTGTATCTGACAAATAAATTGTTATGCTTTGACCCGCATAGTTTTCTAGAATTTCTTTAGATATCCCTCAAAGTTTAAGATGTGCCAGGGGGAACGGCTAGGATTAGTCCCTAGGGCCGTGGGGCTAAATCAGTGAAAGTAGGCATGCTACCAGGAGAACTGGCCATCGTATTGTACTGTGGTGGGTCACTGATTTTATTAGTAGTCTGGAATTAGACAGCTAACCTTAGCACACCCTGAACCCTCTGTAGCTTCGGTAAGATGTTCTGTCCAGATGAGTATAGTGGTCCAGGCCAGCACTATAGCCTCTGACCAACTTTCACACTAGGATCATTACTCAGTAAATGGTGCCTCCCGAATTAGTCGGCCGAGGAGGGCCTTGCACACTATTCTTGGGGAAGTTGAGTCTAATTAAATAGCTAGAAGGCATTCTTGTAACAGTATCGTGGGTAGGCCTACATCGGCCTACTATGGATAGTAATATTACTTTGACTGAAACTTCACCATATCTAGCGGGGTCAAAATCATTAGGTTAACAGGGGTTCTATAATCAATTGTTATTTCCAACAGCGCGCGGAAGCTTCACGATTTCCTTCGACCACTCCCAGTTCCCTCATTGGTCCTGACGAGTGACGTCTTACAGAGCTGTCCAAGGTTCTGGCAGACTGATCCAAGATGGCTGTCAAGACACTCCGCACTGTTCGGATCTGTCGTTCCCAGTGTTGGGAAGGTTACTTTCAAAACATATTCCGTTACAGAATACAGAATACATGCCCAAAAATGTAATCTGTAACGTATTCCGTTACATTACTCAATCTGAGTAACGTATTCTGAATACTTAGATTACTTCCGCATTGAATTGCATTTTATAAGTGTAGGAATGCGGCCATCAAATCCTGCTTAGGCCTACTAAACAGGCCTATTCTGGTGTGTTCTTCTGTTCCAAATGGCTGAAGTGTTAGGCCCACATAGGAGAATGTAAAGTCAACTAAGCTACCTGATACAACTTTAAAATAGCAAGGACTAAAACTACAGCAGGCAACTAGGCTAATTAAAACAAACAAAATAAATAGGCTACTTTAAGGGCGTAGCCAGAAATTATAATTAAGGTGTGCCTGTGAGATTTTTCGGTGGCATCAACCCAGTACAAGTGAGGGGCGCATATGACAGGTGGAATGCAAATGACCTGTAAATGTAAACATGGGCAACTGTATATCAGTGCTCTCAAAATGAACGTGATCGCGTAATAATGACAATCAAAAACCGCACGTTAAAATATGCTATGCCTACTCACAAGAATAATTATTCAGAGGCTGCACCATATAATTCATTTTAAAACGTAAATGTAGATCTAATTAGAAAAAATAATAATCCATAAAGCTATTTTAAGTTTGAATAAAAAACGTCGAATGCAGTGCCTATTTTAGAGATTGGTCTGAACTTGGCTTTGCTTAGGCCTATTGCTTAGCAAACTGTGTAACCGATTGGCCGAAGTAGCCTGAGCTATTAATACTTGGGAAAATATCCTTTGAACAGACATCAGGAAGCACGATCAGTGAGGAACAGGAGTTACCTCCACTTACTTTACTCCTAATTTGCTGTGCATTTCAGGGTCTCCGATGATGCGTCCATAATGCGCGCGCGCTGGCTGCGTTTTGAGGCTAGTGCAAGACGGCGGGGCTTGGATTTAAACATGTAAACAATTTCATCATAGATTGCTTTCAGGAGCTTCTGGGAAATGGAGTTGCTTTAATTTATTTAGAGAGTGAACAAACTTATGAAACAGAGAAGTATCGTCATGTAATCCATTGATTTCAACAATGTAACTGTATTCTAAATACCAACTATTTAACTTGTAACTGTATCGGAATACAGTTACTCATAATTTGTATTCTGAATACGTAATGCCGGTACATGTTTTCCGTTACTCCCCAACACTGGTCGTTCCCAGACTCCACCCATGTGACTGGAGGATAGAGGATTAAAGATGAAATGACAGCCCAGATCTTTCATGCGCTCTTGAGTGAATCCGTTCATGAGTTCCATGAACTCTTTCTTCGCACCAACGAAGTTAGTGCCTTGATCGCTACGAAGTTGACTTACGTTGCCACGGATGGAAGTAAGGCAGTGCAAAGCATTCAGGAATGCATCAGAACTGAGGTCGTCAAGCAGTGAATAGAAGGCCGTATCTTTTTAATTCTCTTCTTCCATCCTTCACATAGAATGGTCCGAAACAGTCCATGCCACTGCACGTAAATGGAGGAGTAGTCTCTAACCTTTCAGGCAGTAGATTAGCCATAACTTGTTCTTGAGTGCCTTTACGAAACTTCCTGCTATTTACACATTTGTAGATGATTGAGGATACTTCACTGCTACATCCCAGAATCCAAATGCCCTTGGATCGGATCTCGTTCATTGTCATGCCGCGACCTTGATGGCAAATTCGCTTACGAAAAAATGTTTTATGAGAGCCATAGCCCTTTGGAAGAATACCAGGGTACTTGACATGACGTGCCGCTTTGGACAATCTTCCTCCCACCCTCAGAATATTGTGCTCATCTACAAATGGGCGTAGCTTATGCAGTCTGGAGGGCTGATTTGATTTCACCTCTTTCCTTTCTTTGAGAGCCTTGATTTCTCTACTGAAAATGTCTTCTTGGACTAGGCGGATTATAAATAGTTCAGCATCTTTCCTTTCATCAAGTTTTGTAGACTCTGATCTTTCTCTTAGCCCCTTTACATTCCTTGCCCAGCACTTCAATCCTGCTATGGCCTTCACTATTCTTCCCCAGTCTGAAAACCTCTGCAAACGATTCAACAGAGGCGTCTGCTCTGTCACTTTGGTTGTGAGGACTTGGGCCCTTCTGAGCTCTGGGTCGCCATCACTTACTTCTGCCTTGACCTCATCTTTGGGGAGTCAAAAATTGAAGCCAGTGTGGAAAGAACACCTCTTCTGGTGAATGGGTTTTCCTTTATGGTTACTCTGAATTGGAATGTGTCAGATGCCACACACCACTGTACTCCTAGTGCCCGTTCTACCTTGGCCTGTCCTAAGTCGAGGCTCAAGTCAGCAGCACTTTCCACGCACTCTGTTGGAAGAGAGGCAATCACCTGCTTGCTGTTGGAGACGAACTTGTGCAAGTGAAGCTTACCAGACTTGCAGAGGTCTCTGGCTTCTCTCACAAGCTGAATGGCCTCTGTGTCGGTTTCAACACTTGTCAAACCATCGTCGACATAGATATTGCGTTGGATGAACCTTGCAGCGGTTTGACTGAACTCACCCTCACCTTAAGCAGTTAGATGTTTAAATCCAAAGTTTGCGCATCCAGGCGAGGAGGCAGCTCCAAAGAGATAAACACACATGCGGAATTTCAAGAACCGGAGGTAGTCTTGATCTTCTTGGGCAACATGAAACTGATGAAACATGCGTTCCACATCGCACATAATGGCTACTTGACCCTTGCGGAAACGACACAGGACTCCTATGAGGGTGTTTGTGAGGTCTGGCCCAGTCAATAGATGTTCATTCAGACATGTGCCCTTAAATCTTGCGGAGCAGTCAAAAACCACCTGAATCTTGCCAGGCTTCTGAGGGTGATAAACTCCATGATGCGGGATGTTCCAGGCAGGATGACTGTTAATCTCTCCATCATGAACTTTTTCTGCATCACCACAAGCAATGATGTCCATCATAAAGGCCCTGTAATCTTTGAAGTATTGTTCATATTTCCGGAAGCGTCTCTTCAAGCACTGGAGCCGGTGTTCAGCACAAGTTATGTTGTTTGGCAGAGCTGGTCTTTCCTCAAATCAGCAAACTCATGAAGATCTTTGCTATCTTTAGAGGAAATGTTATGCCATGACTGTATCTTGTCTCTGTATGCTTTGCCAACTATAAAGGAATTTCCAAAGCGGTCATCAAGTATGCCCCATGCAGCACAGTAGGCATCCTCTGTTCTGACTAAGGAGTAGGGGTGTGAATCTCTCATGTAAAAGACGATACGATTCACATCTAGATACATGGGCACGATTCGATACAAGAAAAGATACATGTTCATAAAAAACGATTCAGTACGATTCGATGCGATGCGATTCGATGCAGTTCGATGCAGTTGAAGAATGGAAAGCATTCTGAAAGATTTTTTATCATTTGCTTAAGGTGTACATTAATTTTATATTATCAATTATCATGGTCATGTCAATTAGGCAAATACAAATGTGTGAATATGATTATCTAAACTGAGGTTTGTATCATATACTATATTGAAATGAAAAAAAGAATAGTCATTTCAGCCAAACAAAGCAGCCAAATACAACATAAAAATACATTTTTATAGACTTTATAGATTTTCTAGAGTTATATCTGATTGTTTTCAAGGAGCTGTAGCCTATTGTTGAGGTAAGACAATACCAAAATAAAATCAAGTCTGAGTGAATATGAGCAAAATAATAATAATTTGTAGCCTACATCGTTTTAGCAGCAAGGGTCAAATTATTCTTTAACTTCAAGGAAATCCCTTCATCAAACGTAAGGCTACTCTACAGACTATCGTTGCCGTTTAGGAATGCTATAGTAAGTGTTTAATTTCGCGCTAGATTTTGACAAAAGAGTAAAAACTGTCAAACACCGACAGAGTGCGAGTTGTCACGTGCTTAAGTTGCAGTAGATGTATGGGTAATGAAGTTCTTTGACTACTTTGGGCAATGAGTGTAGCCCAAAACGAACTTCATTACCCACAAATCCGTGCCACGTGTAGTTTCAAAACAGGAAGTGGGATGAACGCGCTGCTTGCAACGTAAATCAGAGTCTAAGCGAGCAGAAAAGGTTATGAACCGATTTGTAACAAATAAATAGATATAACGACCGGTTCATTTCAGTTTTATTCCGATACGGGGCTTCACATATCGATGTAGCCGTATCTTACACGTTAAAAACGGATACCGATACGTATCGGTTAATCTTTACACCCCTACTAAGGAGTATCCTTTGATAGCTCTCTTAGCCACGCCTCCTACATACTTTCGCAGAAAGAAGAATTTTTCTTGAGCTGGCAAGTTCTTGCGATCAATTAAGATGTGAAAAGACATCTTCCAGTCTATATACTGCAATGGATCTCAAAAAAAGACAGCAGGCTCTGGAATTGGAATCCTGTTTGCTGTTATTGCCTCTGCAAGCATTTTCACAAGGTTGTTGGTGGCTTCATGTGAAGTAGTTTGAGTATTTGCTTAAGGTACTACTGCCTCAACGCTGGAGTCTTGTGGGAGGGTAGAAGAAGATCTACTTGGTGGGACCTTACCTTGCAAGGACACAAGTGGGAGGCCGACAGGGCCGGACATGTTGCCTGCAGTGACATGGGCGCCCGGTCTACCTTGAGGGGTTGACGCAAGAAGGTATTGTGGGTCTTCCTCAGCATAAACTTGTAGTCTGGCCTGTGCAGCATTATGCTCTCCTCTAACCGCTCCACCTCTTTTCTCTTTTCCTCCAATTTATTTTTCCTTTCAGTGCTTTCCGCTACAAAGAGAGCTCATAGCCTTGTCCTTCCTGCCTCCATTGCTCTTTCTTGTACCTCTCGCTCAGCTGTCACTTTCTTTTCTTCTGCTTCCAGTTCTCAGATCTCCTCTTCACATTGGTGTTGGGATTTCATGATTTGAATTACCTCTTGAGTTGCTGCCACTTCGGCTGCAGCTTGCTGCTTTTTCTGCACAGACTTACTGTAAGAGAGGCCCAACTGGAAGGTTTAGAAGCCGGAAAAGATCGCACAGAGACAACGCTAGACTCTGTAGAATCAAACACCGAATCAGCCTCAGGCCAGGGTATATCTTCTGGATCACCTGCAGCAGTGATGAAACACTGAACCTTTTCGTTTGCCGTTTTAGTGATGGCATAACATGAATCGTTCTTTCTCCTAATTTCAAGATCAGGGACTGAAATGGCTCTGATTCGATCATGAATGGCATTTACATCAGTCTGATGGGCATTAACAGCAGTGACAATTTCAGTAACAAATTCTGGATCTTCTTTGTGTTTCATTGATCTCTTCAACCCATTGATATGGTACTTCCACCTTTTATACATACCTTCAAAGACCCTTTTCAGATCATTCAGTTTAGCATCTTGCAATTGCTTTCCCTTTTCTGAGAGGACGTGTGTACGTTGACTTCTTCGAATGTCAGGTGGAATAGAATCGCCGATCTCTGCACCTTCGTGTGTCGTGTGTGGAAATGCATGGATTCCAGTTTCTTCCAGTAGCAGCAACTGGAATCCATGCATTTCCACAAAATTATTTTTGGAATCTGATCCCTTATCATACCTGTTCATTCATACTCGTCGCTCGACTTATCGTGACTAAATTCAAGATGGCTGCAAACGCTAAACTCTGTGAAGATACTGTCTGTATAAATTGTCTTGTAAGTAAACTACCAGTGCTTTTTCAAAGTTCTCAATGTCTCGTTTTAAATGTCAAGGCCCTCGGAAGTCTACCAATGAAGTATGGAGCTACTTTGAGCCTCGTAAATGGTGTAAAACAGTGATTTATTTGCATGGCTAGGCCGATGCCCGAGGCACCACAACGAAACACTGTGTTGGTAGCATTGGCTAACTAGCGCCAGATTTCTGAGTGCAGGGGACAAGCTGAGGTGAGCTATGAGACATACGTTCACACTCGGTATCATGTTTCAACACACTTTAGGTCAATATCACACCGGAATTCTCCTTTAAAGCTGGTGACACGCTCCACCTCAGTCCCGTTGATGAAAATTGGGGTGTGTGTGCCAGCTTAAGACTTACTACAACCTATGACTAATGCATATTAATGTTTTCTCCAGTGGTGCTTAGACCTAATGCAAAACGTAAGCATTTCAAATTCCACATAGCAGTCACATACCTTGAAAATGAACTTTATTATTTTAACAGTTGAATTGAAAACAGAATTGTCTGTAGTCTCCTTATTTTATGTGACAAACTGTTTTATGTGACAAACAATGTTTTGTCTTCTACGCTAATTAAATATGAAGCCTCTGCGTGGCCGTCATGGCGCCATCGACTGGTCTGGCATATACACTTTTAGCCTCTTTCACCTCTGTGTGTGCAGGCAAGTTTTTTTTTACCGGTATCGTTAAAGGTGTGAAAGCGGTAAGAGAAAATACACCCAGTACCTTTACAAAGTTTTCCGGGTGCCGCCATCTTGAAATCTTGCGTGTCACGGGAAGTTGATTGACGAGAAAGAGTGAAACTACAGCTGATACGTGACATGAATCATCCTGTCTTAGTCTTATCCTCCATTATGTCAGCTGAAGCTGCAGTCCGTAGGCTTCTCGTCAATCAACTTCCTGTGACACGCGAGATTTCAAGATGGCGGCACCCGGAAAACTTTGTGAAGGTACTGGGTGTATTTTCTCTTACCGCTTTCACACGGGAAAGGAAAGGAAGGAAAACTTTGTGAAGGTACTGTCTGTATAAATCGTCTTGTGAATAAACTAGCAGTGCTTGTGCTTGTACCAGTGCAGTGTACAAGTTCACACTCTGTATCATGTTTCAACACACTTTAGGTCAATATCACACCGAACTTATCCTTTAATATGGTAAGTTCGACAATATTCATTATTGAGTTTGAGTGTTTTGTGCTGAAATTACAAAATTGCAAATATAATCTATCCATAATGTTTTACTTGACATTATTTTAAAACAGATATTTTGTTACCATTCTGGTATTCCCAGTGTGGAAGTCTTTGTGTGGTCTAGGACCAAACTTTCTTTTGAAGTTGTGTAGAATGATAGTCTTTATTCAAAATCTCTGTTAAATCTGGGAATCCATTAGCCAGATTTTTTTGGTTTTGACAGATAACAACAGCTTTTCAGTTGCTTAACTTAACTTCAGTTGCTTAGTTCATGTGATGGAAAAATGCCAATAACCCGTTACCACCAATTTAGCTGCCATAGAAGCTCTGAATAATACGACCCATGGAGAAAAGTCTGAAAGGAGAAGAAGCCGATGATGGCCTGACCAAGCAGCAGTGTTGGGAGGGTTACTTTCAAAATGTATTCCGTTACAGAATACAGAATACATGGCCAAAAATGTAATTTGTAACGTATTCCGTTACGTTACTCAATCTGAGTAACGTATTCTGAATACTTAGATTACTTCCGCATTGAATTGCATTTTATACGTGTAGGAATGCGGCCATCAAATCCTGTTTAGGCCTACTAAACAGGCCTATTCTGGTGTGTTCTTCTGTTCCAAATGGCTGTGTTAGGCCCACATAGGAGAAAGTAAAGTCAACTAATAGCTACCTGATACAACTTTAAAATAGCAAGGTGACCACTAAAACTACAGCAGGCAACTAGGCTAATTAAAACAAACAAAATAAATAGGCTACTTTAACTCATTGAATTCCAAGCTGTTTTCGGGAGCTTTGTCCTAGTCCTTTGACCATTGTTGATGATTTTTGTACAGCCACAGCATATTCTGTGTTATAGCTATGAACACGTAGAATAGCTCGATTAAAAGGTGAGACTTTAAGCTCTGGGTGGGTGCAAACCGTGTATTTCTACATGCCTCTGTTCCTGAGAAATCCCAAGCTAAACAGTGGCTAGTTTTCATCAAAATCGCTGTTTTTTTCTAGAAATGGAGATATAACGTCTTTCATGAAATATGGTGTTGCCTGTTACTTACTTGTGTAAACATTCCGGGAAGTGATCAGCGAGACTGTCACCTAGTGATAGCCCCACGAAAATGGCCTGGTTTTGACCTGACGTGCATGCGTCACTGATTCGACCCAAAGCGGCAACTGAGTTGAAGCATGGGAAGGAAAGGGCACTCAATGAGTTAAGGGCATAGCCAGAAATTATAATTAAGGTGTGCCTGTGAGATTTTTCGGTGGCATCAACCCAGTACAAGTGAGGGGCGCATATGACAGGTGGAACGTTAATGACCTGTAAATGTAAACACTATAGGCTACTGTATATCAGTGCTCTCAAAATGAACGTGATCGCGTAATGACAATCAAAAAACGCACGTTAAAATGTGCTACTTGCAAGAATAATTCTTCAGAGGCTGCACCATATAATTCATTTTAAAACGTAAATGTAGATCTAATTAGGAAAAAAAATAATCCATAAAGCTATTTTAAGTTAGAATAAAAAAACTTGCAGTGCCTATTTTAGAGATTGGTTTTATTGTAGGTCTACAGTAAATCAACACGTTAACTAGGCTTTGTTTATGGATTAGCAAACTGTGTAACCGATTGGCCGAAGTAGCCTGAGCTATTAATACTTTGGAAAATATCCTTTTAACAGACAGGAACCACGATCAGTGAGGAACAGTAGTTACCTCCACTTACTTTACTCCTAATTTGTTGTGCAAACAGTCATTTCAGGGTCTCCGATGACGCGTCCATAATGCACGCTGGCTGCGTTTTGAGGCTAGTGCAAGACGGCGGGGCTTGGATTTAAACATGTAAACAATCATCATAGATTGCTTTCAGGAGCTTCTGGGAAATGGAGTCGCCTTCATTTATTTAGAGCGTGAATAAACTTATGAAACAGAAGTATCGTCATGTAATCCATTGATTTCAACAATGTAACTGTATTCTAAATACCAACTATTTAACTTGTAACTGTATCGGAATACAGTTACTCATAATGTGTATTCTGAATACGTAACGCCGGTACATGTATTCCGTTACTCCCCAACACTGCCAAGCAGAGACTAAGTGCAGCCAGGTGATGTGAATAGATGGATGTCCTCTGCAGCGGAGAATCCAAGAACCAGGCCTTTGGTGAGAAGATGCCTAAATTCTGAAGTTTATCCCCTTGAAAGTGAACTTTAATTCTGTAGAGCTGGTGTTTGAACACCACCTCTTTCCATACGTAACATGGCCAATCACAGCCAGGTGTCTGCCCTTTATGTAAATAGGAGACAACTTATTAGCCAATCAGCGCATACCCAATTAACTATATTGGTGGATCAGTTTACCGCAGCGGTTCCCAAACTTTTTTTCCCGCGGACCACCTGCTACATCCTGAGTCGGCTCGCGTACCCCCACCATCCGAAAAGTAACACATTCTATTGACGCATTCCAGGCGGCATCATGTTTAATTAGCCACGCTATATGATAACAAATAGCAAAATCAAAATGTGCAACTTGTCTATGAGCTCTCACGCTAAAAAAAAAAACAGTGTGGAGAAAAACATTAGACTGCAGATAGCACCTCACTGCAAACGACGCACTGTGGCTTTGGGCAGTCTGTCTCCCAATCCACTTGAAGCCCAGGCCTATATGCCTCATCATAGGCTAGCCTTTTTTTTTCTTCCGGCAGTCTTTTCTGTCTCATCTTTTTTTACCCCCCCCATTCTGCCCCTCATCCCATCGTTACCTGTCTCCTGCTCTCTCGCTTCTCTTCTTCGATCGCTTTAATTAGTCCTTTTGGACAGTGTCCATGTTTTTAGACAGTTTTCCATGTTTGCGTAGCCTTCTACATAGCCTATACTTCCACGAAACTAACACGCCAGATATTCTGGCTGCCCGCAGGAAATCATACGCATTGTGGGTAGCTTATTTTTTTAATGAAAACATAGCCTGCTATGAGTTTACAAATGATTTCCTTTAATTTCACGTTTCCATATCATTATAACCCGATTACAAATGATTTATTATTTATGAACTAATTCAATTATTAATTAATTAATCATTTTTAGCACATTTCCGCCATTGCCCTTTTCATCTCGCGTACCCCCTAGTGGCAGCTCGCGTACCACCGGGGGTAATTGCTTACTTGTGCTCATACAAACAATTTTGAAATTGGCTGATTCTTGCTTCCGTTAAAACCTAAATATTATTATGATAGATGCCTTCTTGATTCTGCTGGACACTAAAGCAAAATATCTTTGAAGTACCGGTATACCTTGAGGAGTCTTACACTCTATAGTAAAGTACGTAAGAAAGTGATTATATTGACAACAAATATCAGTATAGTGATATAATATGATTTATCACCCAGAGAGAAGAAATAATATTTTATGATTGTCTGGTAGGGTGGCTATGAAATAGATCTGGTATAAAGTTAATCACCATTCCATATAAATGCTGTTTTGAATGGTAACTATATAACAACCATAGTAAACAAAGGTTTAAACTGGAAGCAGGCTTCACAACTATGGAATCAACTCTAAACAAGTTACCCACCATTATCACTGTCACTGTCATTGTCAAAGAAAGTAGTAGGCCTACAACAAACTGAACAAGTCAGCTTATTGTTTTGGACATTCTCCTATTCCACAATGTCATTGCATTGTCCCCAGATTGGAATTTCTGGCCATTTGTTGTGGAGGTCATGTCCATGTTGTGGAGGTCATGTCATGTCCATGACCAGACTAGAGTCATGCAGGATGCAGTAGTTCCCATGCCTTCCCCTCGTCAGGGTATGCTGAGCTGACAGCCATCTTCAACAGGTTATCTCTACATCCCTCTTTGATAGAGAAGATAGGGATTTATTCATTTATACATCTGTCTCTAGAGATTGAAACCAGAAAGAAAGAGAGAAAGAAAGAGAGAAAGAAACCCAAAGAGGACTCCCACAGGCACCTCTTAGGCGAGGCCAGAGGAGAATATTTAGATAAATGAGAGCTCAGTTCTCTGTGGAGCGGTGTGACTTTCCTCATTATTCCAGCTGATGGGAAGCTTGAGAGTGGCTCCGTTGTTCATTGATTTCACACTACTCAACATGTCACAGAGGACAGCGACGTGTGGAAAAACTGTGGAAGCATTTGTTCTCAGACATGCATTAATTACTCAGACATGTGTAGTCATGCCTCCATCATGAAGGTCTTTCTTAATACAAATAAATTAATCAAATAAAACATTAATTTAACCAATGTGACATGCCACAGGTAATATCTGCCAGGGGAAATCAGGGGGGGTGGGATATCATCTCAAGGCAGAGCTGTCAATTGCACTGACAGAATGTGCAGCATAGGATCAGATAAAACCAACTGAAATTAGTCTAACCTCAAGTCATTGGGGTTATACTGACACATGCACCAAAAGCAAGCAAATGAGATCTATGATAAATCATACTGTGTGTGTGTGTGTGTGTGTGTGTGTGTGTGTATGCACCAAGCAAAACACATTGACGTTAACACCTCGGGAAATAAAAGGAGGAAAATGAATAGAGGAAAGACATTAAAGATGAAAGATCACTTTGTAGAACAAAAGCTGTATTTCCCTGGTCAGCCCTCCCAGTCGTCCAAACAGACTGTCAGTCAGTTTATTGTCAGCGCGCTGACGGGCCACAGAAGATAGCCTGTCCCCGCTCCAACTCCACCCTCGTTGAATAAATTAGCCGTCAGAAAAATCTCCATGAAAATGAGTGTAGTCAATCAGAGTCAGTGCAGTGAGTGGAGCTCTTGCTGTGGCTTGCGGCTCTGCACAGATTGAACAGGAAGAGGAAATGACCCGTAGAGAAGTCGAGACCTGCCATACAAAAGGAGGTTAAATATAGATATATGCAGTATTAACACAAATCCTGCGCTGACTTGCTCTCCTGCGCTCTCTGTGTGCAACAAACAAGGGAGCATTTGTGTGTATGTGTGTGTGTGTGCGCACATGTATGTACACGTCTGTGCGTTTACGCATTTGAGTGTGTGTGTGTGTGTGTGTGTGTGTGTGTGTGTGTGCACACGCACGCGTGTGTGTACGCATTTGAGTGTGTGTGTGTGTGTGTGTGTGTGTGTGTGTGTGTGCACACGCACGCGTGTGTGTACGCATTTGAGTGTGTGTGTGTGTGTATATGTGTGTGTGTGTGTATGTGTGACAGGCTGGTCCTGTCTCTGCTGAGGTGTGTCAGTGATGGATGTAAATGCAGAGCTCTGCACTGGTTTATTATTCATGGCCGCCGTTGAGGGAGATTGTCTCTGACTCTCTCACTCAGACATCCATCTACTGTGTGCATACATGTGTGTGTGTGTGTGTGTGTGAGAGAGAGAGAGAGAGAGAGAGAGAGAAAGAAAGAGAGAGATATATCTGCTCGGCCATAGAAGCTGTCAGCCCATGGTCATCCACAGCAAATGGGCACTGGCTCTTCCTGAGATACTGGCATGGCTCCTGCTTTCATGCTATCAAAGTGATCAAACAGACCTGCATATGATGGACAGGTCTATAGGCAGCATACAGCAGCTAAGCACATAAGTAAGAAGGAAAGAAAGGGAATATAACATAATAGTGTACAACGTATGATGGTGCATCTATAAAATGCTGACTCTGTGAAATACAGAAGACATATCTGCTCTGATTGGATGACAGATTGAGCCAACAACATGACCATTTTTTTTCATATTTCACATTTTCATTTCCCACTGTGGTCTGAAACTACGGGGAGCTCAGCAGCAACTTTGTTTTTTCATTTTGTTTTGAAAACCTTTTTAATCCAACATGGCAGCCATGCAATTAAAGCTGATGTGCTAATTAGCCATAAGGATGATGAGATGGCAAAGGTAGATGCCAGACACCCAATTTCCAATCTTCCCTTCCTCCTCCAGCACTGCCACTCCTCCCCCACCCCAAACTAAAGGAACCACTAGCAGAGATGAGGAGCTAATCACTAACACCGCCCATCATAGCGCACATTACAAATATGCCCCAAATTCAATCTGCGCCGCACACCAATTTAGCATCTGCCACCTTACCACTGTGAATGAGCTTCTGACTGGGATTTAATTGGGTTTAAAAACACAGCATCTCCCATACTGAGTGCAGATCATCACATACACACACAAACATACGCACACACACACACACACACAAACACACCCACACACACACACACACGCACACATTATTTCTTTTTAAACTTGGTTGGCTACCAGAGTTTGTGTCGGTAGCACACTCTTAATTACACAGCATGATGCAGTATTTGTGGGAGCACATCTCAGTCTGGAGTAGTCTATGGGAGGAGAGCAGAGGAGATGGAACTCCATTGGGTCAAATATACATGGGAAGCTGCAGTATCTGCAGTGTTTGAGTGTTTGCTGAAAACTAGTATGTTTACAACTGATAAAAGCAAAAAAAAAAACATGTTAATGTGTGTTTTCCCCCATAAGTTAAAAAAAAAATATCCACAGTGTAATGAAGACCTGCATAAGTTAACAGAGACAATCCTAATGTTTTTTTCATTTTATAGGTTTTCAACTGTTGCAGCTCCAGGTAGTCCCTAACTTATAACCACGATCTTCATTAACCGCCAATAAACAGCTTACAGTACTTCAGATTTGTATGATGAAGCCATGAGCATATTCCCTGTGGAGATTTCAGATTTCATATCTCCTGTGACTAATTTGAAAAGGCACACCAACTGAACAAGCTGATTAATCTCGCCTCCGTTTCACCATGACTCCGCTCTTACACACAGCAGGTTTGCTTTGCCTAAAAGCATCGAATGTTTCGGGAACCCAAGCCAGACACCTGTTTTTTCTTGTATAAGCCTTTCCACTCGACAGGCAGGAAAGTGCAGTATAAAGCCCTGGTGATTAAGCGATGAAGTCCTCCCACACCCAACCAATTCGTTTGTCTTCCGGAGGACGTGAATGATTGTGCTATTGATTTGAATTCAGGTGAGCGAACAGAACTTGCACAGAGCCGAGAGAAACGCAAAAACACTTCTGAGAAGCGCCGTTCAAGTGATAAAGGAACTCTTATTCTAATTAACTGAACACTGATCAAACTTGGCAGTTACGAGACGACGTGAAAAAAGTTGGAGGCCAAACAAATATCATCAGTCTGAGAGGAAAGACACAGAGGTCTGTGCACACACATTGGTTCATAAAAGTGGAAGATAACGTGAGTCACCTCTCTGTCACAACATAGAAATTGTTCTTGTCTGCTGCTCGTTTCCAGGATTTGTTGGTATTTGTGGGTGCCCGCATCAAAGGCTTGCAATTTGTCTGGTGTGCTATTTTGCTGATTTGATCACAATAACAGAGAGGAATGATCATAGTATTATTTGAAGTTATTCAAAGTATTCAATGGCATTTGCTGGTAGAGACCCCATAATGAATATGGTGGAGGTTGGGTGCATTCAACGAAACACCTATGAAGGGAAATGCCTGCTTCATAAGTTGATTGATAGGTTGATGATTCTGTTTTCTTGTGTACAAAGGTTGCTTTGGTGTTGATTTGATTTTGTTGCTTTGGTTCTTTGGTTGGGCATTCAGGCTACTGGCAGAGGAGGCCCATGAAGGAGGCCCATGAAGGAGGCCCGTGGGGGAGGCCCATGAAGGAGGCCCGTGGGGGAGGCCCATGAAGGAGGCCCATGAAGGAGGCCCGTGGGGGAGGCCCATGAAGGAGGCCCGTGGGGGAGGCCCATGAAGAAGGCCCATGAAGGAGGCCCGTGGGGGGGAGCCGTGGAGGAGGGCCGTTATAGACCCTGGGTACAACATGCAACACGTTTGCAAATCCTGCCAGCCAACAGTGCATTGTTATTGTATCCTGTGTCATGATAAATTGCCGTGGTTGTTGATTGGACACTGTGGGAAGTCCCCTACTTACAGCACAAGGAATTTAACACCTCTCCTGTCTACATCTGAAATGACCAAAGAGGAGGAGGACTATAAGGAGAGGAAAGCTTATTCGACCCTGATCCAGTCACCTTGTTCACCTGTCATGTCCACATCCGATCTGACCTGGATCAATTCCACAGTCTCAGTTACCTGCTATAGATACAGTTACACCCTGCTTCATGGAGGATATAATTCATGTGTGGTATTCTTCATGCCCTCCTATCCCCTCCTATGTGACCAGTCTTTATCACAGAATCCCCATAACCGCTATCAATACTGGACCAAATGAATACGGCTATAGTTGTCTCAATACAGCTAAGTAACTTGAAGGAAAACTCCGGTGTGACAACAACCTAGGGTCTATTTGTGGATGATAACAAGTGTACATTTTCATTTGGGCCCAAATCGACATCAATCTGTGCAGTTTTTGAGTAAGAGTGGTATATGCATTTGCAACTTAATAGCATAGCCTTTGGGGGCAACTTTGTTACATCAAAATAAATAGCTTTTTTAAACCATGAACTTAATAAATCATGCCTATCCATGGAAACGACATACTTCCTCAAAATGGCGGCAACCTGAAGAAGAGATAAGATAAGATAAGATAAGATAAGATATACTTTATTGTCCCTCAAGGGGAAATTTGTCTTGGGCTGTAAAGTGCCTTCTTGTAAACAGCAATCACATACAAGCAGGACAACAATCACATACATGCAGGACGACAATCACATACAAGCAGGACAACAATCTCATACATGCAGGACATACTTCTGATACAGGAAGGGAAAAAAACAAAAATTGATTTCTAAAATTTATGTTTCCTTCCTTCCCTTGTTTTATTCAGTAGAGCCACCGAATGAAAGGTAATGCACTGACTGCACAAACAGTCTTTTTAAAAACACATTCTTTACACTTGAAAATATTTCAGTTTGTCTGCAGAGTCCCTCTCCATAGTAGCATAGATGTGTAATGATTGACTTTGAGCCTAATAAATAGCTTAAAAGAGTGATGATTCAGTTGTAAATGCATATTCCGGTCTTACTTAAAATGGTACTTATTGATGTTGTTTTGTGGTTGAGTCTTTGTGTCCTTTGTGCCTTTCATTAGATTGCTGTGTGTCTTATAGAGCTGTAACTTAAATTCTTATGGATGTAATTTGCATCTGCCTACAAGTGCACATGAATGCTTTTCCATTCTGTTAGAAGGATAAAAGAATCATTATGCAACATGACAGAATATGATGATGAGTGCTTGGTTATTAAAACTCTTAAGAGATTTCCTGCATTGCCGGGTGTCATCTCAGTTTGCCGACACAGTGATACGCACAGTTCGCCAGGCGGCTGTGTGTGTTTTGATCCTGCTATCATCGGAGGGATAATCGGCTAGCTGCGGTGGATAATTGCACTGTCCCTCTTTAAAGTGGTGGGGAGCCTGCCGAGCGAATCTAACCCACCCACACGCACTCTCTGATGCTCGCGCACAAAAGCACAGGCACTTCTGTGCTTCCCTCTGTGCCCTGGAGGAGAGCTAAGAGAGGAGAGGAAAAGAGAGAGAAAAATGGTCTCTCTCTCTCTCACACTCTCCCTCCAACTTAAGGCATTAACAAATTTCCCTCTGTATGTGACAGACACAAGATGGGTAAAAAAGTAGAGAAAGTGTGTGTGTGTGTGGTTATTGCAGTGCTCAGCGGAGGACACTGTAAAGTGTGTATACTTCTTCCTTGATATCCTGTCTGCTGTCAGCTCTAAAATACTGTATGCTGCTGAGGTGCTGAGGCCTGTCTATTTTCAGTGGCTTTCACCTCCACTTTACTAACATGACTTCAGGGCAAGCAGCAGCAGTAGCAGCAGCAGCACAGCTCCAGGCCATAACAGCCCTTCTGAAGACACATTGAGGAAAAAAAGACGGTGGGAATTTATTTTTCTTCCCTCGGCCAAGGGTTTGTGAGGGTCTATAAAACAGCCCCTAATTATAGTTCCCTGAAATGAAATGAAACTAGATGTACCGCAGAGCGGTACAAAATATGACCGCCGCCCAGTCCAGCACATTTTTTCCACAAAAATAAATCACGCTGAAAGCAGGGCCTGAAGTTAACTTTTTTGCCCACCAGCCACTGTGGCAGGTGAATTTTGAAATCCACCTGCCACAGTGGTTTTTTACCAGCCAAAATTATTTTGTGCCCAAAATAAAGGTGAACGACTCAGAAAATGCATAAGAATGGTTCTTGAACTTGTACAGAATACACATTACAGTACTCAAGTAAAAGTAAAAAAGTACTTTGTTAATAAATTACTCAAGTAGGTCTAACAAGTTACTTTTTTGTAGGCCTACATTTTTATATTTTTGATGGACCTTTAAAGGGATACAAAAGTATCCTTTATGCCTATTTGCTTTTCTCCTCCTCTGTAGGCTAATCATATAGTCAAACATATTTTAAAAGCCCAATTCAAATAGGCCTACATTTTATTTAATATACTTTGTCATAGGCAGAATAAGCATTACGTGGCTATGGATTGAAAAGCAGTCTTCCAATACATTGCAGCTGATTCTTCTGCTTTGCATTGCTAGAAGTCTGGTTATAACTCCACCATACAGACAATGTAACCTAAAAACAATGGCTATATTATGGGTAGACCTATATTTAGGCTATAATAGCCTAGGCATATCCACTCGGGCAGAGCGACAGAGCAGGCTATCTGTTTTCTCAGCCGACCGTCTCATGTCATGTCCTGCAACATAAATTAATGCTAGGCTTTTTCTAACTTGTATGCTCGATTTCCAGTGCATTTGATTTGCTTGTAAATTACGTTGTAGGCCTACTTTCCTTGTCCAATGTGATTGTTGAACGATGCTGGCCAGAAATATACGTGAAAGTTTCCGTGTCATGTCATAGCCTACAGTGTTGCGCGGGTTTGGTCACAAGCGGCCCGCGGTCGCCCGATATTTTAATCAACCCGACCGCAACTCGGACCGCGAATATTAATTAGGACAAAATTATACCCGACCCGCGATCCGACCCGCTTATTTACAAAAGGTGTGCTTTTGGTTATACCCTGCATGCAGTGTGACAGTATAGGCCATTTCTGTAAATCAAACTAATTTATTTGCGAAACTTTATGCAGTAGAACTACACGCTGGCATGCAGGACATTTGCGCAGGAGAGAGAATGAGAATAAGAGCGCAAGCACGCACGCAACCACCAAGGATTAGAACACTAGGATAAGATTTGAAGGCCATGGACATCTTACATACATCTTTCTTTCGAAAACAGAAATGTGAGCAAGGTAGGCAAGAGAGATACATTGCTGGTCAAAACGTTAGCGTAAGAACTGGTTTATAATGCTGAATGAAGCACAAAGCTTTACTAAAGCACATCCACTGTTTAAAGTCACAAACACAACGAACTAAGGTAACTTTTATGCATGCGCGAACCTATACACACCGGTACATATGGCTGTCTGTGCCATAACATTTATTCCTGCAGGCTGCCCGTTTTGGCTGTCATACTTTTAAATGGCTTCGCAAGAAGTAGGCCTATAGACCATAACTTGTACTACTGTCATCTTCTTTAAGAACTTTTCCCAATATTTCCCATAGCCTATATCGCTTTCCCTGAAGGGGTCTTTATTATTTTAACTCGCGTCTTCAGCTTCTTTACTGTTGACTTTACTGTATTGATGCTTTACTGTATTGATGCTAGCCTTCTCCTGATTTTCTAAGTAGGCCTATTGTTAGAAAATATATATTTAATTAATTTTAACTGACCCGTCCGCAAATGACCCGAATATCATTAAAATATTTTGTTTATGACTCATAACCGCGGGTGACCGCGGTCATCCGCGGGCAACCGCTTCATTTCGGGCAGACCGCGCAACACTGATAGCCTACCTCTAGTCTCGTTGCTACTCTGGCAGCCTCGCCAGAAGATGCAGCAACTGTAGGCTACGTCATTGTGTTAACTGAGCTGTTAGCTAGGCCAGGCATTACTTTTATAATCGTGGGCTAACGCATTCTGAAGCCCTGTTTCTTTTCTCCTGGGAGAGGTGCGCTTTTCCCTCTTCGAGATACTTTCTCCAATAATAAACTTGTACTCGTAATGTAAGGCAATTGAAATGTAGCGGAGTAAAAGAGTAGATTATTGGCTCAAAAATGTACTTGAGTAAGAGTAGAAGTAGGCTACCGTTTTGAAAAAGGAAAGTCGTTTGCCTTTCATCGAAAAAAAAAATGTAACGCGTTAGGCTACTACCCACCCCTGCAAATGGGTTTGATCTCGCTTTCTCCGAGCCTACAAACGGCAATCTGGGGGTCGTTTCTAGAAAGCATCGTTTGCTAACTTGCATCGCAACCTTGGTAGTTCGCTCCATCGTTCTTGGATTTGGTGTTTCTAGAAAGGGTAGTTCGAACTCTCAATCGCAAAAAAGGACGCAAAGTTTGGTCGTTTGAACTACTGCCCCTAGGCAGTCGCAATTGTGTCGTTCCTTGGTAGTTCCTGTTGGTGTCCGGAGCGCCTAACCAAAAATCACAACCGCCTAACCAAAATTTGCGAAGTGGATGTTTATCTCGTGATCTATCCTGTAGCTTAATTTTGATTAAGACACTGACTCCCCTACTTGGCTCATTCTTGCTATTTATGTTAATTAAAGTAGTGCCTTGCTTTTAGTATTATAATCTTCACAGTCCCTAACAACAGTAGTGTTAAATGGTGTAGTGGCTAAAGCAGATGACTTATTATCCCAACGTTGTAGGTTCGATTTTCTTATGATGTGAGATTGTCCTCTTGCTTCTAACTATATACATAAATATGTATGGTCAAAACCTATTGTTGTGTCTCGTAGGCCTACTCTTACTCAGAGATGCAAAGAAGAGATAGGATGCGAACTCCGGCTGAGCGCGCAGTGCACCAACGCGCTGCCGTTAAGCCAAGAGACAGTTGATGACCTACGGGATACCCAGATATTTGTCCAGGCTATATATTTTTTCCAACACATAGATATTTAACACAAATAATGACTCATTTTGGTCTGCTTAAGTTAACTGTTTTATATGCTTGCAATAGGTTTAGGTTTTGGCTGATGGCAATGACAATACCAGCATTAATCACTCAGTTTAGATTAGTAACATGTCGACATAGGCCGTGACAGAACATTTCTAGGGGGTGGGGTATTACACGTTGCCACTGTTTCCACCAATGATATGTATCGCTGCATCATCAACAACGTTGTTGTTCGAACGTCGGAGGTAGCGAATTGCGACACAGGTACGATGCTTTCTGGAAACAGGTGTAACAGTGTCGTTGTTTGGTCGCAAGTTGCGTCGTACCATGGTGGTTGAGCAATGTCGTTGCTAACTTTTCTAGAAACGACCCCCTGGACAGTGCATCTCCTTGCTCAGTGTTGTGTTGTCCTATTGGCTACCCGCCAACGTGGCAGGTACATTGACAGTTTCACCCGCCAATCCCAAAAGTTACCCGCATTTGGCGTGTGGGCGGGTGCCAATTTCATGCCCTGGCTGAAAGGCCTATATGATTCTAACTGTCTCACTAAATTGCATTATCCACACTCAATTCTCACTGGTATCTGCTAGACAACAAGTACCAAAACATGATTAGTTCATAGATTTCACATGTAAAATTCATTTTATACAACCCCACCTCCATCTTGACTGTTCATAATTCTGAGAAATTCTTGAATTGTGTGCATGTGTGCATGTACATGTTTATGTTATGCGTGTGTGTGTGTGTGTGTGTGTGTGTGTGCGTGCTTGTGTGTATGCCTGCGTATGTGCCTGTGCATGCAAGCGTACATATGTCTACTGTGTGAGTATGTGTCATACGTATGATTACTGTGAATGTATGTGTGTGTGTGTGTGTGTGTGTATCTGTTTGTGCACATGTGTGCACATGAAATGGGTTAACATGACCCCTGGAGGCAAACATACGGAAAAATGGTCATCCTAGGCCCTACAGTTCTCAAGATATTCACAGAGAACTGTGTCTGCCCTACCCTCCTTTCGGGGGGTCCAGTCCAGCGGGGGGGCTACAGATCAAAACGAAAAATTACGGTTCCATGCTATCCATGTGGGGGTACATGCCCACCAAGTTTTGTGTACCCCGGTCTTTCAGTGTCCCAGGAATCCTTGTTGGTGTACGTCACTAAATGTACACATAAATTATTTTATTGTAAGGCCCCCCATGAACGAAAGTACACAAAACTTGGCATGCATTCGGAGGGTGTCATAATGATCCTACACTTTCAATTTCGTGCAGTTTTGACCATGTCAGCCAGAGATATTGTGATGAAAACACCTAATTTTTTGCTTTTTAATTTTTAACTAGGTGGCGCTATACATGAAATAAGTGGTAATGGGATGGGTTGACATGCCCCCTTAAGACCAACATACATAAAAAAGGTGGACCTCCTAGGCCCTACGGTTATCGAGATATTCACAGAAAACTGTCTCCGGCCACCTACAGGCCAGTTGGTGTATAGTAACATAAATACATTTATTGTGTGGCCCCCCATGAACGGAATTCCACGAAACTTGGCGTGCATACAGAGGGTGTCATAATGATCCTACACTTCCAATTTTGTACAGTTTTGACTTTGTTAGGTCACAGATACCTTCAATTACAACACCTAATTTTTACTTTTTTGTGTTTAACTAGGTGGCGCTATACATGAAATGAGTGGTTATGGAATGGGTTGACATGGCCCCTTGAGATCAACATACAAAAAAAAAATGGTCCTCCTAAACCCTACGGTTTTCGAGATATTCACAGAAAACTGTGTCTGCCCTACCCTCCTTTCGGGGGGTCCAGTCCAGCGGGGGGGCTACAGATCAAAACGAAAAACGATGGTTCCATGCTATCCATGTGGGGTTACATGCCCACCAAGTTTCGTGTACCCCGGTCTTTCAGTGTCCCGGGAATCATTGACAGAAATTTGGGCATGCGAAAAAATAAATAAATAAATAAATAAATCTGACTAAACCTATATGACCGCCGCTTCGCTGCGCGGCGGTCATAATTACACTATTCTGGGCAATAGGCTGCTGCTGCTGCTGCTGCTCGGCCTCCTGCTTCTGGGGCGACTGGAGTGGTGTACTACTGCTGGTGTTCTCCTTCCAGCTCCAGATTACACTCTGGCCTGATTTTCTGCTCTCGGAGCACAGCAGGTGTTTAGTGAGGGATGCAGTGCACTCTAATAAGAGAGCAGGGGGCAGGGTATGTATAAGGATACTGCATAGTAGGTTTCTGTGCATTTCAGTGTAAATCACTGAAATGTCCTTTTACCTGTACACCAACAACACTAATGGTAGTTGCAGCACTATGTAACCTATAGAAAAGTTTCTCCCCATGTGTGTGTGTGTGTGCGTACTTCGTTTGAGTTTGTTTGTATGTGTGTGTGTGCGCTCCATCTGAGTTTGTGTGTGTGTGTGTGTATTCCGTCTGAGTTTGTTTGTATGTGTGTGTGTGTGTGTATTCCAAGCAGTCGACTGTGTCAGCCTGGTGGTGGGAGTATGCAGAGAAGCCTGTGGTGAGCCTCCTCATGGCACCCGAGTGGGCAGCCCATCTCCCTGCAGGACCCACTCTGGGCGGGTATAAATAGACCTCCGTAGGAGGAGCTGCTGGTGGACGCCGGGTCGTGGCCAGACGATTAGCCAGCGGAGGAGGATACAGGAGGCAGAGGAGGAAGAGGAAGTGAAGAGGTGAGGACAGACTAGGCGATAAGGGCTGGCCCTCTGGGCACCCGTGTTCCCGCAAAGAGGCTGACGGTCAAACATGGCAATCAGAGCTTTCAGGGATGAGAGCACTGCTATTTTATTTGCCAAGCGCTTAAGGCTGACTGACTGAGATATAACTTACGGCTGTATTGTGAGATATCAGCTGATGCATGGTGGGATGGATCTGGTACGGAGCTGTCCCTGAGCAGGACTAGATCTGTTCCTGATCTGGTCTGGTCTGGTTTTGTGTTGGTCCGGAAGGCATATGGGTGACATCAGCTCTACAGTCACACGCTGTCAGGGTGTCCTCCATCCACATGTGTTTATCATCAGCTGTTCAGGGTGAGATCAACTCAACTCTGTTTACTTCCACATGGACTTACATTAAACATTAGACCCTCTCTTTCTCTCTCAAAAGCATGTGCTAAATACAATGTCACTTTACTTTATTATTCTCTACTTTAGGTGATTATTCTTTCTATTATTCTTTACTTTAGGTTCTCCTTTTAGGCTTATGGGAGATGGCGTTGGTCATCCCATTTTACGTGGACTACTCTGAATCAGACTCTGATTAGTGACAACATGGCAATCCGGAGCAGATAGCTACTGTCGCAGCCATGCAGAACAGTGAAACACTGCAAAGTCATCATATTCCCTCTTATCTCTAAACACATAGTCACACACAGATATACACAGGGACAGTACAGGAACAGTCATCTCATATGTGGAAGAACACATAATAGAAACATCAGGGCATAAACCACTTATGAATATAAAAATCATAAGTTCTGAATACAATACTCTCATCTTCAAAGTGTGCTTAGAATTATTTTGTTTGTCCAGCACATGGAGCTTTACTCCATTTATTCATATGGCATAAGTTGCACTTTACTTGAAGGTATCAACATAAGAGTGACATGACACTGTCATGAACATGTCATAAACCTTTATGACATAACGCTTAGTTAGGAAATTAGAATTAAAATTTAATTTGGTAAGTGGTTGTTTTGACCATTATGCACTGGCCAGTTGTTCTCGCCCCACTATTCCCATCTAAAAGTCAAAATAAAATAAGATAAAAGTTAAAAAGAAGAGGTAAAAGAGAGGATCTTATAAAAAAGACACAGAGTGGTTTAAAACTTTAATTTCATTTTTCATTAAAACCTTTTGGGTGTAATGTTTGAAGTTTTAAAATCCACAATCTCTCTGCTCTTTTCCTCTGTAAAACAGTCCAGCCTGGGTTCCCTTCAAGGCCACAGACCCTCAATTGTGTGATGTCGTGCGTCTGGAAGTGTGTGACGAGGTAAGTGTTGAGTGTATTTTTTTGTATGTTGTGCAGATGTTGTTTGAGGCTTGTGCGTAGTGTATGTCCAGTTTCCCCGATGTACAGCATGTGACAGTAGGTGCAGGTGATAGCATAAACTAAATTGGGAGTGTCTAAATTTAAGGGGTTAATGGGTGCAGAACAGTGACTGTGAATATTGGTGATGAATAAGTGAGGGGTGAAATGTAGGTTTTCTTTAGGGGGTGGGGGTTGTAAGTGACGGGTGAAGGTGGTGCGTATGAGGAGGTCTTTGAGGTTTTTATTGCTTCTAAATGCAGAGATGAGTGTGTGGTGTTGGAAGGTGGGGTGTGTTGTTTGGAATTCAGTATAGTGTTGTTTCAGTGTGTGGTGTACTGTAGGTGTTGTATGCCGTGTGAATAGGTGCTAATAAGGGGCAGGAGATGGGGTGGGTCAGGGTTGGGGTTAGGAAGAGGGTTGGGGTTAGGGTTAGGAAAAGGGTTGGGGTTAGGGTTAGGAAGAGGGTTGGGGTTGGGGTTAGGAAAAGAGTTGGGGTTAGGAAGAGGATTGGGGTTAGGGTTAGGAAAGGGGTTGGGGTTAGGAAAAGGGTTGGGATTAGCATCTGGGTTGGGGTCAGGGTTGGGGTCCGGGTTGGGGTTAAGAGGAAGGTCTGGTGTGGGAGTGGGTGATGGGCAAGTGTTTGGGGTGTATGAGTGAGTGGGAGCAAGGCCGGCTAGAGTCAAGTGTTTGATGTGGCGGAGGAAACGTTTAGAGTAGTGCCTCTTACGGAGGGCTTGAAAAAGTTGTTGTATGGCATGGTGAAGGTCTGTGGGAAAGGAGCAGGTGCGATGAAAGCGGATGATTTGTGATTTAACTATGGATCTAAACGTGTGTTTGGGGTGATTACTGTGCTTGTGCAAAAGTGAGTGAGTGTGTGTGGGTTTAAAATAAACTTTGGAACTAAAAGTTTTATGTGTAGGTGAAATGGGGGTGAAAAAGATGGTGGTGTCTAGAAAATTAATCTGGTGAGGGTCAATAGTGGCCTTAAGTGAGATGGATGGGTGATGTGAGTTTAAGGTGTCTAAAAAAGTGTTGAAATCATGTAGGGGGTGTGGCCAAGCTCCAATGATGTCATCCATTTTTTTTTTTTTTTTTTTTTTTCCCCGTCATCTACTTCCTGAAATTTTGGTCAACGATACCCGGGGCACCGAAACACCGGGGCACATGAAATTTGGTGGGTATGTAGCCCCACTAGACTTTTACGGAAAAATTTTGTTTGGTCCCCGGGGGCCACTCCCCCTCCGCGCTGGGCCCCCTGAAACCCAAAAAATGCAGTTTTTCCTAAATAACTACCTGAACCGTGGCACCGAGGATGAAGAAATTTTTATGGTATGTTGGTCTCAAGGGCCCACATCAACCTAGCCCATAATCACTCATTTGTGATTTGCATCCCCCCGGTAAAAAATGAAAATGCAATATCATTCTGCTTTAATCGCCCCTCTCTTCAGTAAAGACGTTCAGAACTGCACCAAATTTTATGTGTATGATTAACCTGACATTCTCTGGGGGTATGCCAAGTTTCGTAGAATTTCATCCATGGGGGGGGTCTAAAAAATTAAGTTATGTGTACATTTAGTGACTGTACACTCATTGGCCTGTAGATGGTGGTGCACACATATACACATGCACACACACACACAGGCACCCACATACTATCGGTATTAGAACGGCCGATACATAATTACAAATTCAGTAGGATTAAAAGAAAGCCAAAATAAATATTCATCATCATCATCATCATGGCTGCATTTCCAGTATTGGCGATAAGTAGTCGTTTGTCCACTAGATGGCGCATCGTTGCAGTGAGACGTAATTTTGTTGGAAGTTAATCTAAAGTGGGTTGGAAAGACACTACGCTTCCTACAAGGACAAGACTGTAGGCTACAGTAGTTTACCGCAGAGAACGTCTAAGGGTAGGATGATTTCTGCATGACATGTAATTCCCATTTCCTCTTAAAGCCGAAATAAATCTGAGAATGTGACATGCTTGACATGCTTGTTTTTTACTGCAGGTAGGCTACGTTAATCCTATCAATAGCAGAACGTAGGTAAAATAATGTTACGTTAGCATGGTTGAGTGATGGAGGCCAATTTGATTATTGATGTATTTGTAGAAAACCATAAATGCGTGTATAGGCTACCAAGCAAATCGATAACAGCACTAATTGTATCTTTCGACTGTCATCTCATTTGCTTATGACCATAACCTAGGCTACTAACAGGAGCTAAGTGAGTTAGCCACAACACGTTCGCTACGTGATGTTTTTTTAATGGAAAATATATAGGCTACCTGAAAGATAACCTGTCTATGATGCATCCTAAACACAGGGCTGGGACATTTCTGCTCAAGGTCTCAAAACGTTCATTCCCAAACACCCATATAGGCTACTTCAATCCTCTATTTTCAAAGGTGATTCAAGTAAGGAAGAGCATGGCTCAAAGTAAAGTAACTGAAACTGCATAAATTCTTTAAAGTGAATAATTTGTGTCAACTCGCCGCAATGTAGATTTATTAACGCACCCGTGATGATCTACATCTCCATTTAAACCAGATGTTTTAGAGCGCACGTTGAGATGTATTCAGGGCAGGGCTGTACCTACACAATTGTTGCACGTGCTACAAAAATCATTCTTTGCGATGGATGATTTAGTACCAATGTTACACCGGTCAGATACAGTTTTGCCTATGGCTATTCCGTGAGACTGAGGCGCTTTTTGTTTGTTCGAAGTGCGTGTTTAGGGTGTGAGAGGGGAGTCGATGTGCTTTGATTCCAGCTTGGTAGTTGTAGTCTATGCGATTAAAAAACACGTGTGTGAAGTATCCAAACAATGATAACGCTTTCATTATGGCTGCTTTAGCCACAGACCTTGAGCTACTGTACAGTGGGTTGGGTTCCATTTAGAAGTGTCCACATTCGCCCTTTCCGTGATTCACACAGCTACGTAAAATGTATTACTACTGATATGCAAAACTATAACTTTTCGCCAAGAGGTGGCAGCTTGATACTGTAAGGTGTAAGCCATTGGTTCCAAAGGAGATTTTATTTGGGTCGCCAGCATAGCCTAGTGACAATTTGTGTTGTGTAATAGGCCTAGCATAGGGCCTACCTTATATAGCTTATAGTTTGTTAACAGTCACGGTTTTGTCATAACTCCCTCTATGCATTTTTGCATTTAGAATAGCTCTAAAACCGGGGGGCGAACACGTCGCAGGGGGGGGCGCCAGTGCGTGGATATCTCAATCGCAAAATTAAACAATATTTCTATCGGGCGCCTACCATGGACTAGGCTGGGTGAAAATCAAAAGATTGCGTCAAAAGATTGAGCTTAACCATGGACCTCATAGTTGCAAAATGCAAGGTAACATGAATCAGCATATTATTTGCACAAACAATAACGGACAGTAGCTCTTCAACTTTGCCCGTTAAAATGTGTAACAGTCTCACAACGCATTTCATGAAGGCCCTTTAGGACATGTCAGTTATTTGCACCACTGGGTAAAACGGCATTTTGTTTTAGACTACTGGTATTTAATTTGTGCATTGACAATAAAGCTGAATATCATTTGAACTAGATGACTAAACTTATGCATATGTAGAAGAAGAAACATTCACAAAAATCCATGACATGACCTCTCTTCTTGATAGCTGTTGAAAACTGCATGGAACTGACAGGGATTGTTTTGTTTAATAATAAATAAATAAATACATTATGCTGCTACCTTCTGCTTTTCCCAAATACAATGTAGCCTACAGGTGTACCTTTCATCAGTCCAGTTGCAATGGATGGAATGTGATGAACTGCCCTACTTGTGATTGTTTAGATATTTTAAAGGTTTTATAACAATGCTACACATTTTTTGGCCCAGAAACAAATCTATTCACCTTTGCAGCGCCAGTAGGCTACTTTGTGTGCGGAATGTGTGCAAACACACATTCCAAACAAGCATACACAAAAGTTTCAAGAGTGGGGGATGGAGTAGAAGATGGAGACAAATTCATTAATATGATTTATTTTCGCGGAATGGATGTACAGGACTGAGTGGCGGTCATATTTTGTACCGCTATGTCGTACATCTAGTTTCTTATGTAATTGTGAAGTGTGGGGTTCCCAAGTGGAGGGAAGAGTGAAAGGGGTGGGAGTGTAGGTGTCCTCTGAGGAAAAGTGATGGAGTATTTTGTAGGTCCCTCTGGAGTTCCTCCCGGTCCATCCGAGTGGTGTGTGGAATGAATGTAAGCCCCCTTTCCAACAGAGAGCGTTGTGGGGAAGTGGGTTGGAAAAGGGTGGAAAGGTTCATGATTAAATCATGAGGAAGGGTGGGAGTGGGTTGAGGGGGTGAATGTGCAGGAGGGGGGGTGGGGGTGGGAGTTAGGGGGGCCAGGGTTATGGGTGGAGTTATTGAAAATGTAAGTATTGGCACCAGTGTGTAAAGATTGTATGAGCTGTATGGGGTGTCCAGTGTATGTTATCTTGGGTGGTGTGGAAGGTGTCTGGGGGGATAGTGGGGATGTGTGGGAAGTGGGAAGTTATAAAGTGGTTGATGTTAGTGAGATTGGCCTTCTGTTGGGTAGTGAGGCGGGGTGAGAAATGAATAAGTGGAATGTGTATGATTGCATCGGGGAAAACTGTAGAAGCATGTTTGTAGAGAATGAGGAACTGTCTGATGGTCTGGTGTTTTTCGGGTCGTGGTCCTTGTTGTTGAGGCCCACTGACAAGACCACCGGCTTCACTTGGGGAAAGGGACTGGTTTTTTGTAAAAGTTTGGCAAAGTGGTAGGTGGTGGCTCCGGGGTAACTGTCAATTTGTATATCGGGATGGGTGAAGGGGGGAATCCTGTTGAGGTTGGAATCTCCTAGGAAAACTAGTGGTTTGTGTAGTGAAATTGACCATTCTTCCAGTTTGTTTCTGAGGGCACGGTGGTAAGTGGGGTGGAAGAGGTGTGTAGTGGGTAGTGTGGGTTGTAAGAGGAGGTTGGAGATGGTGTGTGGTGAGGTGTGGGGTGTGGAAGGGATAGGAGGGTTGGGTGTCTCCGGCGGTCCCACAGCTTTTGATGGAGAGGGTTAGGATTAGTGTTAGAGGTTAGGGTTACGGTTATGGTTAGGGTTCATGTGTCATGACAGTGTCATGTTTTCATGACAGTGTCATAACACTCTTATGTACAGTAGATACCTTCAAGTAAAATGTTATCACATATTATATGGTGTTGTTAGAACATAAATATTCCTCTATTTCCAATGTGTCCTGGAAAGACTTATTTACAGGTTCTATTAGAGTTTCAGAAGTAATCCAGAAGTAGGCCTACTTCAGTAGACATTCAGGGCCAGATGTACGTACATTTGCGAACGTAGCGTTATCAGCGCCATGGACAAACCGCAGATTGCGAATGCAGTCATACCCAAGTGTACATCGTATCTATCAAACTTTCAATTCATAGTGTAATCTGCGCCTTTCTATGCCTTCCTTCGCCCCCTACCGCAATTTACGTAGGTCCACAACTGAACGGAATAGCCTACATACAAGCGCAGTTGAATGAAGTTAACTGATGACTGATGAACATTAAAAAGAATCAAACAAAACATTAAAAAGAATCAAACATTTACTGATCATGAAATAATACCATGTCAACAAGCAGGGAGATAATGAAGATCAGTAGTTCTACTGAAACTACTTTTGCACGTAGGCTATGGAAGATTGGTCAAATCTAGCAAGTAGCATCTATTTATGCACAGAGTGATTTAGTCTAGGCTACAAGTTCTAAATGAATAATCTGCTAAAATAAACTGCGCCTGATATTGACAGACACAGACACACCAGCATAACCTGAATTTCCATTCAAGGAATAAAGGAGGTAGTCTATAGCCTACAATAATAATGATCACAATCTCCATTTTCTGTCCTGTGCACGCAGCCAAGGTCATTCCCATTATGCACCTGCATATTTTGGCCCGTGAATCACTGACATATTATAATTTCATTGCATTTTACAAGAGCCCTATAACATCGAAACGATCAAAAACATTGAAACAATCTTGTGCTTCACCGCATACATAAACAGCAATAGATCTAGCATACTTCAAGGAGGCTCATAGATAGAGGAGGCCAGCGGCTGTTGACCTCTTTCTACTGGATCGACAAATAAAAATCACGAGGGCAGACAACTGATGAAAGTTGAATCAAGTGAACAGTTTAATTTTTTCGTTTGGAACAGTGCACGGGTGCAGTCGCATGTGGAGTGATCTGCACGTCATAGGCGCCGATTTATGTTTCCGTCGGTGGGTGCTCAAACAATTAAATGCCCGATACCAACACCCATGTGTATTGTTGCCATACGGTTTTTTAGAAGTAATGTATGCACTTCAACACTTTAGGAAATCAACAGCAGCAGTGCACTTTCAGTCACCTACACTACGCCTAAATCACGCATGATCCGTCGTTTGACTCCAGAACAGTTTACGTAACTCAGAAGGTTAATTGCGTTAACCCAAACTAAAAGGAAAAACACTTTGCTTTGTTTTTATAAACAGAAATTATATTTCGTGTTGACATCACGCCGTTAAAAAAACGAGATATAGCCTATCCATCCAGAAGCGCGCATTAGCCGACAGTAAGTGGAGGCAGTAGTTCTCAAACTTTGCCATATCCTACACTGGTGTAAAAGGCGTGTATGGTATCATATTTTTTGTAAAAGTCTGCCAGGGATATGAGTCACTGCCTCTGAATGCACCTACCATATATACTACATAAAGTATCAGTTCACTCCTCACCAGGAAACTTGTAGCCTATTATTATGACCGCCACTAGCGAAGCTAGCGAAGGGGTCATATAGGGATTGTCATTTTTTTTTTTTTCCCGTCATCTACTTCCTGAATTTTTGGTCAACGATACCTGGGACACCGAACCACCGGGGCACATAAAATTTGGTGGGTATGTAGCCCCACTAGACTTACGGAAAAATTTTGTTTCGTCCCCGGGGGCCACTCCCCCCCCCCCCCCCGTGCTGGGCCCCCCGAACTGCAAAAAAAGCAGTTTTTCCTAAATAACTACCTGAACCGTGGCACTGAGGATGAAGAATCTTTTATGGTATGTTGGTCTCAAGGGCCCACATCAATCTGGCCCATAATCACTCATTTGTGATTTGCACCCCCCCGGTAAAAAATGAAAATGCAATATTATTCTGCTTTAATCGCCCCTATCTTCAGTTAAGATGTTCAGAACTGCACCAAATTTTATGTGTATGATTGACCTGGAATTCTCTGGGGGTATGCCAAGTTTCGTAGTATTTCATCCATGGGGGGGTCTAAAAAAAATTAGGTTATGTGTACATTTAGTGACTGTACACTCATTGGCCTGTAGATGGCGGTGCACACATATACACATGCACACACACACAGGCACCCACATACTATCGGTATTAGAACGGCCGATACATAATTACAAATTCAGTAGGATTAAAAGAAAGTCAAAATAAATATTCATCATCATCATCATGACTGCATTTCCAGTATTGGCGATAAGAAGTCGTTTGTCCACTAGATGGCGCATCGTTGCAGTGAGACGTAATTTTGTTGGAAGTTAAAAGTGGGTTGGAAAAACAATGGACGCTTCCTACAAGGACTGTAGTTTACCGCAGGGAACGTCTAATAAGGATAGGATGATGTTCACATGAAATGTAATTCCCATTTCTTCTTGAAGCCGAAATAAATCTGAGGATGTTTATCGGACATGCTTGGTTTTTAATGCAGGTACGTTAATCTTATAATATCAATAAGGACCTAGGTAATGTTACCGTTAGCGTTGGTTGAGTGATGAAAGGCCAATTTGATTGATTGCATTTGTAGAAAACTATAAATGCGGTTATACCAAGCAAATTGATAGCAGCACTGTAATTGTATCTTTCGACTGTCATTTGTTGTACGTGCTACAAAAATCATTCTGTGCAATGGAAGATTTACCAACGTTACACCGGTCTGATACAGTTTTGCCTATACATGCGTGAGACTGAGATGCCTGTTTATTTTGTTTTAAGTGCGTGCAGGGTGTGAGAGGGGAATCGATGTGCTTTGATTCCAGCTTGGTAGTTGTAGTCTGTGAAATTAAAAAGCATGTGTGTGTGAAGTATCCAAACAATGACACCTTCATTTCATTATGGCTGCTTTAGCAACACACCTTAAGATACTGTGTAGTGGGTCCCATTTAGAAGTGGCTACTTCATTCGCGTTTTCCTTGACTCATGGAGCTGCGTGAATTTTATTACAACTTTTCGCCACGATATGGCAGTTTAAGTCCGCTTGATACTGTAAGGCGTAAGCCATTGGTTTCCAAAGGAGATTTTATTTGTGTCGCCAGCATAGCCTATTGACAATTTATGTTGTAAATAGGCCTACCTTATAAGCCTACCTGTAGCTTAGGGAAGCTAACAGCTTTCTATTAGGATCTAGTTTGTTAGTTACAGTTTTGTTATAACTCCCTGATGCATTTTTGCATTTAGAATAGCCAGAGCGTGGATATCTCAATCGGAAAATTAAACAATATCGGGTGCCTATGGACTAGGCTGGGTGAACCCAGCCTGATCTGCCCGCTATTTATTTTTTGATTTCTTAAAAGATTGAGCTTGGTCTGGTGAAAGCCAGACTAGCCATGGACCTCAGTTACACAATGCAAGGGAACATGAATCCCATTTCGACATGTTAGTTATTTGCACCACTGGTTAGATGTAAAACAGCATTTTGTTTCAGACTACTGTTACTTAATTTGTGCATTAACAATAACGTTTCAGACTACTGTTACTTAATTTGTGCATTGACAATAAATTTGACAAAAATTACATGAGCTAAAGATGACTAAAATCTTATGTAGAAGAGGAAACATTCACAAAAAATCCATCCATCCAAAAATGACCTTTATTTTTGATAGCTGTTGAAAACGGTATGGAACTGACAGAGATGTTTTTGTTTATAAATAAATAAATAAATACATAAATAAATAAATAACATTATGCTGATACCTTTTGCTTTTCCCAAATACAATGTAGCCTACAGGTTTAAGTGACCTTTCATCAATCCAGTTGCAATGGATGAACTGTGATGAACTGCCCTACTTGTGATTGTTTAGAGATTTTAAAGGTTTTATAACAATGCTACATCTTCTTTGGCTATTCTACAATCTATTCACCTTTTCAGCACCAGTAGGCTACTTTCTGTGCAGCCGCACACACACACTCAGGCATGCCAAACAAGCATACACAAAAGTTTCAAGAGTGGGGGATGGAGTAAAATATGGAGACAAATTGAAGTGTGATTTATTTTCGCGGAACGGATGTACAGGACTGAGCGGCAGTCATATTTTGTACCGCTATGTGGTACATCTAGTTAAAGCTATAATCAGACTTTCATCTCATTATTCTGGATTTGACAAATTGCAACATTATTGAGAACATACAGTGCATGATAAGTCTGAGCACATCATTTGGTTAGGCATTCTGGAAATGAGCACTCTACTCTATGAATGAACATGTAGCCAGAGCCAGGCCTTCTGGAGCATTATTATAGGCACAGGGCCAGCTCTGA